>NC_066286.1:1825681-2128712 GCF_905404315.1 Leptidea sinapis | reverse complement strand
CTGGCACAAATGAGTAATAGTCAATACACTACACGGTCAGCTGCTGCGAACTATAGGCGCCGCCCGACCGTCACGCGACATGCAACACACAGACGAAAAAGTTTGAGACGATGTTATAAAAGTTTCACTTTAAAAATTCACTATATTATCATTTTTATAAGAGCAATTCGTGTGTAACATGCTTCCTTACTAATCAGTTTTACATAATGATGTTGTTGTTTTTATTTTATTTTTAAGGAAATTAGTCATAAAACACAGATATAAATCTAAAATAATAAATAAGGCGTATGCTTGCAGTCGCTGAGAACTATGTATTTGCCATTTCGTTTCCCAGCATTTTATAAAATAAAAAAATAACGGGTTGCAATCCGGGAGTGCCGGCAGAAGTGAAAACTTGAACATTAACGTTGTGCATTTTTTAATTATTTGAAATGGTTAGGGAGTAACTGCGCACGAATTGCTTTATTTATCAGTATAAAAGTACTAGCATTTATGTGGTTAAATATTATTAAATATTCATTTATTGAATGTGAGAAAGTGTGACGAACAAAAAATGCATGTCACCGAAATGAAAATGTTGCGTTGGTCTGGGGGTGTTACACGGTCAAAATTCGTAATGAGTATATCCGAGGCACCTTTAAAATTACACCTATACATCATAAAATTCAGGAAGGCTGATTACGCTGGTATGGGCATGTAATGCGTAGGGACGAACACCATATGACGGGACGAGTCATGGATATGGATGAGGCAAATTCAATTCAAATTCAAATATTTTTATTCAAAATAGGATGTGAAATCACAGACATAAACTGATGATGCCTACTACTCGGCTAAGTCGAGTTAGTAAGTCTTTTGTGGGGCGATGTATATGCTTTTACAACAAGATCCCAGAAAATGTTCAAAACAAAGGTGTTACGTTATTCAAAAGAATTGTTAAAAAACGATTGTGTGATAAAGGTTACTATAACATAAATGACTTTCTTACAATCAAACGATTTGAATAAAGAAAATTCAAATAATTAAAAAAAATAAACATTTCAAATAATTAAAAAAAAATAAACAATCATATGATTTGAATAAAGATCTGAATCTAATACTGGTTGAGGATTTTTCTAATAAATTAATATTAAAATCACCACATATCATGATATACTTCTTAGACTCAGATAATTTTAATAAAACCTCCTCCAATACACTTTCAAATAATTCATATATTGCATCTGGGGGTCTGTATATACTAACAACAATGGCGCGCTCGAGCTCTGCACAGGCTATTTCAATTGTACGTTCAACAGAGAGGCCCACAATATCTTCTCGTTCTTTGAATTTAAATAATTTACTTACAAGAATAAGAGAGCCGCCACGTGTAGCTTTTTCTCTGCTAAATGCACTTGCAAAGAGAGGCAGAGGCCGTTCACCAACTACCTGGACTAGAACAGTTAACAAAGACATGACGATGATAGACCTAACACCAGTAATGACCCTAAGATCGCAAACAGTGGCGATCTTGTATCAGGAGGGCCGACCCCAAATAGGGAATGTGCCAGGGGATATATATATTTATTGCGCTATTGTAAGCAAAAAGACAATTTATATTATATAAAAATTTAACACTTCAGAACTACTACAATTAGTTTACATCAAAAAAATCATCTCTCAGAAAAATCAAATTTCATCCATAATTTCAACGACTGTCTTATGAATTTTCGATCAGGTCACGTGTCCTGACGCGAGTTTAACATTTTATACCCATCCCAAGAAAAGTGCTCAACGCGGCTAAGGAAGTTTTCACTTCAAAAAAAATACGTAGATTACATCTTCTGTAACTCTAGAAATAGTAAAAATCTATAGTTACTGCCAATAATTGTTTTTTATTTATTTATATTGACACACTCTTACACAAATTATCTTGCCTTAGGGGCATAGCCTGTACTATGGGTGCAAGATAACGATATATTTTTCTACAATATACTTACTTAAACATACATAAATACAAATAAACATCCAATACTCGGAAACAAACATTCATATTCATCATATGAATGATTGCACTTACCGGGATTCGAACCCTGGACCTCTCTAGCTCAGTAGGCAGGGTCACTATCCACTGGGCTATAGGTGTAGTCGAAATAAAAAATATAAAGTTGGTATAAAGTTATGCCTAAGAATAAATCAAGAATATGCAAAATATTTACAAATATACATTTAACTTATGATTGGTTTATTCGGAAGTATAACGTTTCCCACGTTTATTTTCAGGGCTGCCTGACATTCGGAAATCTTCAGAATTATCATTGTATGGTTAGCAATATTAAAGTCAACATTTTGCATATTCTTGGTTTATTCTCAGGTATAACTTTACACCAAGTTTATTTGTCAGACCGTAACTAACAACACCTTTACGAGAAATGGAAAAGGTCTGTTAACAGGCTTTAATGTAGAAGCGAAGGTTGTGTTCCTGGTTCCTTAAACAAGCCCACGCACCTTATGGATACATGCTCTGGTATATATACTCTATTTAGTTTACATGAAATTGCTTCCAGAGTGATGTTCTACATCAACAATAGAACCGCAAGAGGGGATTACTTTGCTGCATAGGCTTACAATATAATAGCGAATAGAAGACCTGACAGCCCGACAATTCGTAACCAATTTTTCTATCTATGTTCGATTTAGCGAATATGTCACCACAATTTAACCAATGTCAGGTTGAATTAGTACCTATTTGTAGTGTGTAGGTGAATATTACTATTACTTATTAAACAACAGCACATAGCGTCTAAGCAGAAATAGACTGACTGATCGATTAACGCACAGCTGAAATCGATAAAATTTTGCACAAATATTCCTTTGGTGCACTAAGAAAGGATTTTTGAAACTTCCTAAAGCGGTGAAAAGTCTCTTGAAAAAAAAAGGTCAAGATATTTTTAGACTCTACCATTTTAAATTTTGGTTAATAAGGCACTCCAAAAATTTCGCCCGCATCATGTTGATACTTTGTGGAATCAATTTCAGCCTGCAGTTCTGCCGAATCGATATCGATACGATTAAGGTAACTTCAAGCATTGAGCTTTATAATTATCATCATCTCAGACGGAAGACGTCCACTGCTGGACAAAGACCTACCCCAAAGATCGCCATAACGATTGGTCCTGTGCTGCACTCATCCAACGTCTTCCGGCGATCTTGGACCAGATCATCAGTCCATCTTGAGGGGGGCCTACCAACACTACGCCTTCCGGTACGTGATTGCCATTCAAGAACTTTACTGCCTTTAAGACTACTGCCACCTTAAAGGCCAGAAACGCATCTCTTGACCACTGGTGTTGCAGATGTCCATGGGCGGTTGCCTTGCCACTTCCAATCATGAGAGTTTCTTGCCCATTTGCCCCCTCTTATATAAAAAAGTGTGTGTACACTTATGCATACACGGAAGAAGTAAAACTTCTTTGGCGTAACAAAACAAATCCTTGAAATTATTTATTCATCGTGCAATTCAATTATTTTAGTAAGAATAATTTTGTAAAAATCTTGCAAAGATAGCTTTGACAATTAATTATTAAATAATAAATACGGCTGTATGGGCTTAAACCCTTTGCCTGTCCTAATAATGGACGAAGAAACCAAAAAATAAATAACGATTAACGCAAGCGTCAGAAAATTTTAGGAACCAACTTCAACCTGTTACTTTTACAAGCATGTATATTATTTGTTTCAGATATTATTAGAAAATTAAACTTTATGTAATCTGAACACCGATTATTACCGTTAAACTTAGAAGACACATACTCAAAGCTTGGTAGTCTAATCTAACGTGATTCTGGCAAATCTGTGGTATATCTTCCACAGAAGCCACAGTAGGAAGAATAGAATAGAATAGAACCTGTTACTTTTATTACAGTGATGCGCGCGCATCTTCTAATTTCACTTATAATTTTTTCATAACGCGCCCAAAGAAGTATTACTTCAAAAAATCGATAATCAGCGCTCAATTTAAATCCAGTTCCATGCCCCGGCTTTAAGTATACACGTAACGCTGTTATATAGTGTGATCAAAATTTTATGAATCAACATAAAATACATTCATGACTATTTATGTAAATTTATATTTTGACATCACTTAGCAAGCTATTGAGAATGGAATTTATGAATGAAGAAGCGTTAAATCTATGAATAACTTTTATTTATTCAATTAATATATGCGCCTACATGTACCTTTTATGACTAACATTGTGTATGTGTTATATTTCATTTTATTATTTTATAGGCGTGTTTGATATTTATTTCATGTATTGACATGGAGTAACTGATAGTCGTTATAAATATAACTAAAATATAGGCAAATGCCTATATCTGTTTTTATATATGGACAGATCTTTTGATACTTTGATCTTGCTCACTGGTTAGTTAATTATAGTTAAAAGAGCGATTTGTGATTTACTCATAATTCAAGATATTAAGCAATTGTGGTTAACGTTATTTCTCTATGTCAAGTAATATGTTTATATCCGAATATTTATTAATTTTTATTCTAAAAATATCGAATGTTTTCATTTACTTCATAAGTAAGGTGTATTTTAACATACCTATAAATTATTAGATAAACCTTTTTAATTATGCAAATTATATCGTTTTTTCAACATAATTAAGGATTTGTATGTTTGATCGAAAGCCTCAATAAAGTTGAAGCTGTATTTTTTTTAAATAATTAAAATATAAGGAAGACCCATAAGTGCGAGGGAACAAGCAACATCGGCAATACTCTTCTCTCACTGGCGATAGCTATAATTGCTTAATGCGTAATCGTAACAGCATCATTTTCCGCACCGATGATGCAACAATATCCCACGCGGTATTGTCTTAGTTCAGTTCATCATGATAGAGCGAAGATTTGTTATAATTACACGGGTAATTAAGATTTTATCGATTTCATTTGTTGACTTTGCGCAGCCATTTTTGATGTGTAATCAATGTTGTGAGACATCACTCCGATTGATTATATGTTTAGTTGATTAAAATAAGGATGTTGTGTTGCTATTTTGTTTTCCTGCCACTGAATTCATCGCACTTAGGATTACCAACTGTCCTTTTAGACTCTAGTCCGTCCGGCAATTTTATTTTTAATTAGCTGATGCCCACTTCTTCGTCCGCGTAGATAAAGGGTTTTTGAAAATAATAAGCAAGCTTGGAATTGAAGATTATCTCATGTCCTATTCCAGTCTAGCTTCCGTTCCCAGCTTATTATATGAATCTTATTTCGAGAAAGATTGCTATGGCAAATTAAATCTAGTATTGGTATAGATATAGCTCAACAACGTGAATTTCAGTTTTTCACAAATCCCGCGAGAACCATGAATTTTTCCGGGATGAAATGTAGCCTATGTCCTTTTTTAAGCTCCAGTCTATCGCTGTACCAAATTCCATTAAAGACGATTCAGTAGCTCCGGCATAAAAGCGTAACAAACATACTTATATTCACATTTATAATATTAGTAGGGATTAGATGGAATACAGTATTTAACTACATAATCTATAATTAATAAATTAAACTTCTTGAGAAACGAAATCACCAATCCAAACCTTATTATTATAATTTTAGTGATTATTATTACTACATTGTCTCTTCAAACATTTTATTTAATAAAATAAAATTACATTGTAAATGTATATTGTACTTACGGTTTGTTAAGTATAACTTACGTTACGAAAGTTTGGGAAAAATAATTGCGGTGGAAAATACCGAAGGCAAAAGATCGCGCGGTATTTCTCCAACAAGGTGGACTGACCAATTTAAGGACTCGTTATCGAAAGTCTCCACAGTTGTAAGAGACACGCCGGACAGAATCCGGATACAACTCTGATGCTGACCACGATCTTCAGACATAAGAAGCCCACCCCATAGATGGGTTTAACATCCAATACCTCAAAACCAAAGATGTTATGGTCGTAGTTGTGGGAATACGTCATAAAATATATATATATATCTCGGGCAGTCGGTATAATTCGAAAATTATATGGGCAAGGAAGTAGAATTACACTATCTTGGAGAAAGTACCCATTGGGGATACCGAGAAATTATGAATTATAAAGAAATAAGTATAAACATAGGGAAATCTATGAAGTCGCTATACTACCGATACTCACATATAGCTGCCAGTCTTGGGCCGGATGAAAGGAAGATTGTCGTCAGCCAAAGATAAATGGAAAAGAGCAAGGATCCGAATTACAGATTATATAAACAATAAATATATGAGAGAGAAAACAAAAGTCACTGATGCCATAGCAAGGATCAGACGGCTGAAATTTCGCTGGGCAGGTCATGTATGCAGATTACACGATTTAAGATGGATGAAAAGAGATACCATGGGAAGGATCTAAGCAAAGAAGGAGTCAAAAGAGGAGGTAGCGTGTTGTTTTTAGTCAAAGAGTTAGGCCGGACTGGATGAGAAGAGCCAGAGATAGACCGTACTGGAAAGGCTAGGTATAGTTAATTTTTTTGCAATAATTGTGCGAAGTAGTAGCAATAAAGACTTTTAAATTACTGAGACTTTCGTGTGACATTTATCGGTATGGGTACCGACTAGTTTCGGACCATTCGGGGGTCCTTCATCAGGGTGCGTAGTGGGTTCGCGATAACGTCCCGTCTCTTACTGCGGACTTGTGCACGTAGTGCGCGGCTGGACATAGCAGGGGGCGCGGAATGCGCCGGTGGTGATGACGAGCACGGTATCACTGAGACTGTGTCACAATTTGTGTACACGGGTGCACAAAATGTACTCATAATGTCCACTATGTGATCATCGGCACTATGGGTCTTATTGCGAGATGCGTTTAATAACACTTGTTTCCAAGTGGCAGAGCCCAACCAAGGTAAAACGTAACTTCGACTCATAAAAATACCTTAAAAATCGTCATTTTTCAAACACATTTCCTCACAGTTCATCAATTGTCATACGTAACACTCTATAATAGCTACAAAGCACTATTATCACGTAAGTATTTTTTAACGATGCGACACTGTTTCCACTCATCACGCAATAAACAATGGAGGGAAAGTGAGTTGACATTTGCAATGCGGCTGTCATTATGGCGATGACATTTCGCGGATGGCGTTTGACGTTTTTGTTTGAAAAACGGCTGTGAAAGGGTTAAACAACTGAGGGGTTTGTTTGGTGGAATGTTTGACTTCACCATTTCTTTTCATAATTATATAATTTCTAACTTCACAGCAAAAGTTAAAGTTGCTACAGTTGTAGAGCAACGCAATTATGATTTTATTTCCCCTAATTATTTTAACTGAAATGTAAAAAGATAAAGTTTTTATTTGAAGAGTTTTTTGAATAAATATATATATTTTTAGTTTTCTTCGTATTACCCTCAGCAACCCTAATAAATGAATGATTTAGTTTAATAATTGAAAACCGCACCATTCATAATTTTTGTAATTCCAGAAGTAAGGGATCTTCTTCTTCTTCGTCGGATTACTCTTGACAGAGCAGTCGTGGTCACGTCGAACGACGAACGATTCTACGCCAGTTATCCCTGGCTGTTGCTTCTCTGGCACATGTGTTGAGGGGAGTATTGGTTAGGGCTTTGATCTGGTCTGTCCAGCGAATAGGGGAGCGTCCTCTTGACCTACTAACTAAAACTAACACCTTATCGGACCCAATTGTCAACTTCACCTGCACGTGCCGTATGGCGGCGGAGTGGCGTGCCGTATAGCGTGTTTCCGCTCCGTGGTGGTCCCTGCTAGACAACAGACGAGGATATGGCGACCGAGTCAATGGCGGTATAACCATACACCTGACTGGGAAACCGGTTGGAAGAGACTACAGCGGCTTTGAAGACTAAATAACTTCTGAAATGACTGGTGCAGAAGGCAAGGGGAATCCACTGCACTATTTTCCCCATGATAGTCACGTATGAATATGAATAGACAACCAAAGAGACGAATCAGGAAGCCATGCGACCCGAATAGCACCCGGCGCTGCACTGCGTCCGGGGCAGACAGTGTGAAATGTGCTACCGGCCATGTGTTTGTAGGCGACCAGGCATCACATGGAAAGAATGCTACTGGAAATCCAGCCATTAAAATTAGAAGAGGCATTAAGATCGGGAACTGGAATGTACGTGGGATACTTCAACCGGGTAAGCTGGGCATTGCAGAACAGGAACTCACACGGTATAGAATTGATATCTGTGGCCTAAGTGAAACACATCTGAAGGGAAATGGGCATTTTGAAACTACACATAACATCGTATACTATTCTTTGAAGTAAGGGATACCACTTTAAAAAATAAAAAAATATATAATGAATTGTTTTATAGTAACATAATATATGATCGGTTTATATAGGTAATCCGCAAAAGTGACTGATATCAAAAACGTTATTTACTACAAATGGATAACATTTTAGTAAGAATTGCTCGTATAAAATGGCTTATAAATATTTTTCTAGTAAGTCCTTATACGTAGACGTCTTACTGTTACACGTCTTACGTACTTAAAAGCCCATACTGTTAGAGATATGTCAATATGGGCCATTTATTCTAAGCGTAGTTGATTTTTTTTTATGACAGTAAGGGACGAGACGAGCAGGACGTTCAGCTTATTGTTATTGTTACGCCCTGCCCATAACAATGCAGTGCCGCTCAAGATTCTTGAAAAACCCAAAAATTCTGAGCGGCACTACAATTGTGACATAAGGTGTAAAGTCTCATTTGCCCAGTAATTTCACTAGCTACGGCGCCCTTCAGACCAAACACAATAATGCTATTTTTAATTGCAATTATGTTTTCAATCAAAGTGTTTGTCAATGAAAACAGTACCTAACAATAGTTTCAATTTCCTTTTCTATCTCGCTGTATTATCGTTAGAGATGTTCTTTACTCTCACACGCTATGTTAGTCTATACGTTAGTATATTGTAAGTATATATAAAAAAAAGTGTGTACAGTTTATGAATGCACGTAATAAGTTATATTTCTTTGGCTTAACTTCCTCACTATTCTACGTTTGTAGAAAGAACAATATTGTAAAAATCTTACAATAAATGTTTTGTCAATTAATTATTAAATAACGAATACAGCTGTATGGGCTTGAACCCTTTGCCTATCCTAATCATGGACGAAGAAACCAAAAAAAAATAACGAATGTCGCAAACGTCAGAAAATTTTAGGAACCACCTTAAACTCTCATCATTTTTTCATAACACACATAAAGAACTATAACTTCGAAAACTGTGTAATATTATTTGAAAGGTGATTTCTTGACGGATTAACACTATGCTTTGTAACGCCCGATAATGCTCAAAAATTCAAACTACTTAATGAATAATAATGGCAATGCTCGAAGTAATTTAGCAGGAAGCAAATAATCAAGTTAACAGTATATATTGATGTTTGGACGACTCTTGTACCGTAATGTGGCATAATGGCGCGAAGCATGACTCGAAATTCTAACGAGGCTATGGAACTGGGGAAATGGAGTATTGTTGCTATGTTTGGTTCCGAAACTGCCACATTTTGTATAAATATACTTGAGTCCTTTCATGTGGTTGTTTCTTGCTGAGGTCGGATTCAAATTTCAGAATTTTGAAGTTTAGTCGGAACACACCGACATAATGACTAAAAGTAAATAAAAATAGTTTTCTGGTGTTTTTTATGCATGGAGTTCTAATCATAGGTACATCAAGTCACGGAGACTACCGCTGTGCGGAGAAGAAAATGCATAAGTTGGCGTAAAATATAATTTAAACAAGAATCTGTCACAGCTGACTACCGATCGCTGACCGATTATATTCGGTCATATTCTGTGCTAAACTTTAAATTATTAATGACCTAATTGGCCAAAACACTTTTTTATCAATATTTATTTCCAAGTGAAAACATACTTTTTTCAAGTGAAAAACTTCTTTAGCACCGTTGTGACTTGAAAGTCGATGAAACGAAAAAGCGAGACACATAAATTTATAAGATTTTATTCAACGTGGGAAAAAAAGAGATGGGAAGCATTATACAGTGTTTTGGTCATAGTTGAAGAAGAGATTGTCTCATGTATGACGCGAGTATACCTTAATATATTTTGACGTCATGCGCATGACGTATTACTACGTAGACACCAGGAGAACATAAATATGATAGCAGTGATAGATAGGTCTTTCATAGCAGTTGAAATCATGTGTCATCCTAGCAACATGTACCAGGACATCATATGCAGTTTAGAGGTTCGTGCACAATGCAGGTTTCACTTCTTATATGTGTATTTTGTACGCACGCATTTTTTTTTGCTTCAAGTGGTAAGCAGTCTAGTAAATTGATGATAATAAAAATTAGGGGCTACAGTTTGGTGTGGTTACTATCAGTGCTAACATGGTTTAAGGCCTGGTTGACTTTGAAAACAAAAAATTCACTGTACTTTTTTTCTATATTTATACTAGAAGGTCTAGAAAACTTAAATATTATAGATATGATATAATCCGTCGGATTAGTTTTTGTACTTTTATTTTTTTAATCACATTTTGTAACAAAAAAAAACATAAATTGACCTCTTTATTATTATAATTATAATCTTATTATATATTATTAAAACGTGTGTAAAATGTTACATCGGGTGGTTATCTTATTTTTTTTTGTAATCCGTTCTTCGCGTCTTCATTTGGCAACACTGCTATTCGGTACCATATAGAGCAAAACACCTTATTATTTGTTTAATAAACTCGAATGGTTGGGACAACGTATTCCAACAAAAATTAAAAGCAGGTCTGCCTTGCAGATATTAAGAAGTGCCTGGGCATCATTTCGCAACGTCCAGGTGCAGTTTTGAAACAGTGTCACCAAGTGCTGGAATAATTTACCGCCACCAATAAGGGGATTGAAAAAAATAAAAAAAAAAGCTTTACGTACGAGCAGAACAGTGCAGTGCCGCACAGGATTCTCGTAAAACTTATGAGCAGCACTACAATTGCGCTCGTCACCTTGTGTCACTCTCAAGATTCAGTTGAATCCAGAACCTGAGAGTGGAACCATACACACCAAGACTTACGAACGATACGTCACTCGAACGGTTGGGTCAGTAGGAGAACGCTCGGACGGAACCCCAGAGGTGACGGGTTCGAGTCCCGCATCGTTACAAATTAAATTTGAAGGCAAAATTTATGAGGAATGTGAATTATTATATCCGGTGATAGAAAGTACCAATAGTTTGGGGTATTCCTGCAATCACACACAATCGTTACACAATATCTTTTGAATCAGAAAAGCTACCCCGGTCAATTAAGTTTCAATCACAAATTCTCGTTGAAATCCATTGATTGCATATCTAAATATTTAATTTTGTGATATATTTACTTAGACGTAATACAGGCTGTTATAGAAAAAATACAAATAGTTTAAATTAATAAAAAAAAACTAAATATGCTTTAATCATTATTATTCACGTTTATGTATTTTCCCTTATTATGTTATTCTTGTTTTTTTTATATATTTGAAATATCCATTACAGAACCTATACTTAGCTTAATGATTGTTTATTATTATTTGTATATTAAATACTTAACATCCGGACGACCGAGCCTTGCTCGGATTTTTAAGAATGTACAAAACTTGAACAAAAAAAAACTAATTGGACATCTGGATTCGAACCAGGGTCTTCTGCTTCCCGGATCACCCAATGTCCCATCTGAGCTATTATAATCTTGTATAGAGTGGCGAAATTTATTTTTGTATTCGAATATTATTGTAGCTGTTTCTCATTAAAATACGGATAAAACTACATTTTTTTTAAATTGAAACCTACCCCCGAAACCCCCTATATACTAAATTTTATAAAAATCGTTGGAGCCGATTCCGAGATTCCAATTATATATATACAAGAATTGCTCATTTAAAGATATAAGATTTATTTCTGCTTAATATGCTGAGTACACACCCTCGTGAAGTTGCAGCCTAATTATCTTGTATTTAGCTGATAGTTTTTTTGTATGTCATGTATCTGTTGTGTGTAGTAATTACACTAAATAAATAAATCAATTTTAAGTTTTTTTCCGCATTTTATTGCTCAGGTCCGTTGATTTATAATTGATTCTTTGTGAGTTATTACAACCGATTTTCACTTTAAATATAATATTTTTCTCCATCTAGGTCCACACTTGCAATAAGTTTGTGTGCTATAGGTTGCTATAACATAAATGACAGATTGGTAATGGAGCGACCGCCCTATGGGCTATGTAATAATACAGTATGTTGTAGAATATTATATTGTGATGAATTTTTTTTAAAAAGAAGTTGAGTTTCGTGCACCCGTTCTTCTCAGGTCTGAGACATACATTTTCGGATGGTAGTTTTTGATGTTTAATAAGTGTTTTTATATCCTACTTTGAATATAAATATTTGAATTTAAATTTGATGCCTGATACAAAGGCATCCCGCAAATAATTCTACCTTGTGTTTTTATTCTACAAGGTTTGGTTGACCATTTATGTAAATTAAGAAGGGGAACGGTCCATGAATAGACCCTTGTGGTACCCCCTACCGAAAGGAGTCCAAAGAGATCTCTTGCCATTCACATCGACCTTCTGATTCCAATTATTTAAATATAAGATCAGAAGATCGAGCGCAGATTCTTTTATACTATAGTGGCTGATTCTGTTAAGCCAAATGTCATTTTCTTGCACCTCTCCGACAACCAATTTACTCGCCCAACTAACAGGCTTGCGATAACATTATCTAATACCAGAATCCAGGTCGAAGTACCGCTTTTTTTTTCACCTTGCATCCGATTGCTAGAACCTATTTATTTACTTATCTATTCAATTCGTACATTGAACCCTCACAAAACAATAGCACGAACAAACATCACCCTTATTACGTCGTAATAGAACACAACTATAAAATTAGTTTTGGTTTCTTTAAGATGAAACCAATTTATGTTTTCGTTTGGATTTGTTAACAGCATTTCTGTTGCCGTGAAATAAGGCTTAAAATTGATTGATTTTGTTATATTTGTTGTAATTCTAGTTTGTGGATTATGTTTGAATAATTTTGTGTACGTGATGATTTGCTGAGTGGCTTCGACAGTTGAAGTGTCGAAATAATTTGACGAGTTGCCTTCGGTGAGTATGTAGAGTAACTTAGCTAAATAACAGTCATTAATGCTGCCAACTTTATTTTATGTGTATTTTAATGACTTTGCATTTGCTGGTTTTAAGAGGGACGAAGATAAAATGATATGTTCACTTAAAACTCGATTACCGTTAAGTCAATTGAAATGAAAATTTGCACACACGTAAAAGACAACATGAACATTCCGACTGCGAATGATACTATCTCCTTATAGGTATATAGAGTAATTGGGGATTAATTATGATTATTAATTCCCCCTTATTTGGGGCAGTAAAGTCATGTAGGTACCGGAAGACGCAGTGTTGGTAGGCCCCGCCCAAAGTGGACCGACTATCTGGTCAAGATCGCCAGAATACGTTGGATGAGGGCAGCGCAGGACCGATCGTCGTGGAAATCTTTGGGGGAGCCTTTTGTCCAATAGTGGACGTCTTCCGGCTGATGATGATGATGATAGAAAATCTGAAAGTCAATAAATGTTTATAAACGTTTAGGCAATAAATGCGTCTAGTTTGAGTTGGTGAAATGCGAATTAGAGCAGTAGATAGTAAAAATAGTTAACATTTTCTATTTCAATGGTGACATCAGCTCTTAGCTGGACAATCACCATTTACCAGTGGGAGGCTCCTTTGCACAGCATGCAATTATGGGTACCACAACGGCGCTTATTTCTGACGTGAAGCAGTAATGTGTAAGCATTATTGCGTTATCCGTCTGAAGGGCGCCGTAGCTAGTGAAATTACTGGGCAAATGAGACTTGACATCTTTTGTATAAAGGTGACGAGTGCAATTTTGTGCTGCTCAGAATTTTTGGGTTTTTCAAGAATCCTGAGCGGCACTGCATTGTAATGGGCGGGGCGTACCAATACCGTCAGCTTAACGTCCTGCTCGTCTCATCCCTAATTTTCATTAAAAAAAACAATCTACACTTAACAAGGTTTTAAATTAAAATATGTTCCAGATATGTACCGACCAGGGCAGCATAAAACAAATGAAGGTAAAACCGCGCAGATGTTTCAATTCGAAGCGCGTGCCAAAAGGCGTTTAAGCTTACCAGGTGCTGCTAGCAATGTCAAATTTCAATCACAAAATGTAAACATTGTTACCAATATCAGCTGCATGTTAGGAAGTCACACCTGGTTGAATATTCACAATTAGTTTTCAATCTTATTGCTTACAGAATAAGGGTGAATTTAAGAATACAACACAATATGATTGCTTGATTTTGTGCGTATAGCACGTGGCACATATTTCTACAATGTGCACATTTGGTAAGCTTTTGAAATAGACATTACTAACGATTTGCAGATGTTTCCCTTAAATTTAAAAAGGAATGACGATTCGAACGTCAAGGGACCGCAAATAATAAAAAAGCGGCTAAGTGCTAGTCGAACTCGGCCATGAAGGGTTCCGTAGCTGCAAATAACATAATATTTCTTGTAGTTCGTTGTAACTTTGATCGATGTTTTAATAATAGTGTATTTTTTTTAATTAAAAAAACTACTTACTAGATCTCGTTCAAACCAATTTTCGGTGGAAGTTTGCATAGTAATGTACATTTTACATTAGAAACTTCAATATTATTTTTGAAGACCTATCCATAAATATGTGTTTGATGATAAAAAATTTTGAGTTTCAGTTCAAATCTAAGTATGAAGAACCCGCAAATTTAACTGATTTTTTTTCTATTTTTATGTAAAAATCTTAATGCGGTTCACAGAATACACCTACTTACCAAGTTTCAACAGTATAGTTCTTATAGATTCGGAAAAAAGTAGCTGTGACATACGGACGGACGGACAGACAGACATGACGAATCCATAAGGGTTCCGTCATTTGCCATTTGGCTACGGAAACCTTATAAAACAGTCAGTCGCTTTCCTTTTCTATCTTGCTGTATATCCGTTAGAGATGATAATCTTGCTTGCGAGCTTTGTTGGTATATACGCTAGTGTATTGTAAGTCTATAATAAATAAAATCATGTTTAATTCTTTGCTGCCTAATTCCAAAAGACTTATTTGAGGCTTGTACTCGCAAAAATAGCAGTACGGTTAGCAAAAACAGTAGTAGAGTCTACAATTGACTTAAGATTTTTATGTTAATTGATATTATGTTTAATAATAATAAATTATTTCATTCAATTAATTTAATTTCAATTTCAAAATTAATACAGCCAATTTGGAGTCCATATATAGTTTAAATATGAGGTTTACAGATCAGTATTAATCACTGATAACATAGATATTATGTGACAGTTACGATTAAATTCAAATTCAAATATTTTTATTCAAAATAGGATGTGATATCACTTATTGAAAGTTAAAAACGACCAACCGTTTCAAAACGAATGCCTCAGACCTGAGGCATTCGTTTTGAAACGGTTGGAGGCAACAAGATCAGGTGCTCAAGCATCAAAATAAAGTGGTTTTGGAGATTACCCTTCACCTATAAAAACATTGACATGATTTGCGTTCGGCTTATAAATATTATCATAGATGACGTCACATAATTTGCAATATTCGCTCTTAAGTCCTCATAATCAGCTACAGTTTCGCATAATCCGTTATGACAGACAGTTACTCAATTAAATACATCCTGTAATAAACGGCGTACAACGTGGGAAGGATTTTTATCCGTATCAAGTTGTTGGAAGGCGAGCTTCTTCAACTTATGGTATCCTGGTAGTTTAGCTGCTTATATTGTCCTTATTTACATCTGTTATTTTATTATCTACCTGTTTATTACTTTTGGCATCATTGTTTTACTTTGGATTGGGTGGTTTTTGAAGTGTATATTATGTACACGTGACGGTCACTAAGAATAACAACACAATGACATCAAAAAGAATTCTAAAGGAATCAATTTTGAGAAAATAAATGCCTAAACACATGGTGGGATTTGGCCCGGCCGAACTATCGGACACAGTCCGGCACATGTCGCATTCTCCATCGCAAAAAAATGTCAATATTATTACCGTCCGGAACGTATCGAGTATGATGCCGGACCAATAGGTAGAGGCACCCACCCGACCGTCCGATGGTACGGCAGTACCAAATTCGACCATGTGTTTAGGCTATTCATCGAATTGTCGTTGTTACACATTTCAGAAATGAAACCTGCATTGTGCATGAATCTCTAAACTGCATATGAAGTCCTGGTACATGTTGCTAGGATGACACATGATTTCAACCGCTATGAAAGACATTACTAACACCACTACCGTATTTATGTTCTCCTGGTTTCTATGTAGTAATATGTCGTGCGCATCATGTCAGATTATATAAGTGAGGTATACTCGAGTCATACGTAAGTCAGCCTCTTCTTCAACTATGATCGCCTGGTACAAAAACACTGTATTATTTATTACTATCTCATTTTCTCACACGTTAAATCTTATAAGTTTATGTGTATGTCTCTTTTTAATGTCGAGCTTTTTCATTTCATCGACTTTCCAATCACAAACTATAGTGGTTTTCTCTTCAACAATTAAACGATCAAAAACTTCTGTAAATATTTGTTGGCACTAGGCTATTCGTTAGCACACAAAGTGTTCCTATAAGGGTAACGTTGTTTTATTTTAAGGTGCGTACGATGAAACGAGAAAAACCTCACCAGGCGCGCAAGGCATATCACGTGTATTTGAAGGTTTCTTGGAAAACCTAAAATTCTGAGCGTCACTTAATGAGGCATACATTGATGCAAAGTACCATTAGCCCAGTATTTTCACTTGGTACGGTGCCCTTTTAGCCAAAATACAGTAATATTTGCACATCACTGCTTCACGACCAGCTAACGCTTGGGTCTAACCGAATACGTAATCTAATCAAATTTAACTAATTTCAACGTTAGCTTTTCGTTATATACTTACACTGTACAGGTAAGTACTTTAATGTAGCTACTTCATCATATCATCCGTAAGACGTCCACTGCTGGACAAAGGCCTCCCCCAGAGATATCCACGATGATCGGTCCTGCGCTGCCATCATCCAACGTATTTTGGCGATCTTGACCAGATCATCGGTCCATCTTGTCGGCCTACCAACACTGCATCTTCCGGTGCGTGGTCACCATTCGAGGACTTTATTACCCCAACGGCCATCTGTCCGTCGAACTTTGTGCTTAGCCCACTTCAGTTTCACAATCATTTAGGCTATATGTGTGACTTTGATTCTCCTACGGATCTCCTCATTTCTTATTCAATCTCACAGGGAAACTCCATTTCCCTCTGAGCGACCATGAGCTTTCTCGATCGAACTAAATATCAACATTTTGTGCTTAGCTGTAATATAGCCTGATGAAAAATAACACCTAGAAATGGATGCCGTACACAGAAACCATTACTTTGCCAGTTCACTACCATGTCTGAATACAAACCTATTTATTCAAAGTCCAACAAGAAAACAAATTCTATTTAACTCTACAGTACAGTAATTTATACGTAGACAGCTGTCTTACAGAGAACATTAAAAGCGTATAAAATTACCGAGTCAAATGATTTCACTTAACTCTTCAGAAAACGATGCAGCTTGTATTCTGCTCGATGGAATGTAGAATCGCCTAGGGCTACGACATTCAGCCACATTTAACATTATATCAAAGTTCTAATTATGAAACTCTTCGCAATAATAAAGTCAAAATTTAACGAGTTGTTGCTGACGTACAATAAGAAAATAAACGCTAAAAAGTCTGAAGCAAAACTCTACCTACACGTCGATGTGGCAGAGTTTTCATTCAGTTTGCGCTTTGTATACAACGACACGCAATGACAAAGTGTTCAGTGAAAAAATTTCCAAATAACAGCATAGCTAAACTTAAAAAGGATTGAGTGTCAAATTTCAGGTAAGTGGCCCTGTAAATCAACAAAATTGTTTAACCGACTTGACGTTTTTAATCATTTTAATAAATAATTTTACATAAAACAAAATAAAATATATATAAAACATTAATATTGTGGATTCTGCAATGATAATACATCTCGGAGATGTGATTATATATTTATGTGTGCTGGCAACTCTCAACTCAACGAAGATAACTTTGATAAGAGTATGTTATGAATTCTATACCTTATGAATTCTAATAAAATCTAAAAATAAAATATTTGACTCATTTACTCCACTGTGCATGACCAACAGATGTCAGACATGGAGTTTAATTGACCAGAATATAAAAGAACTAGAAACCTGCCAAGACAGAATTGAGAGAAGCATTGTCAATATTAAATTGCAGAACAAAGAACAATTAAAAACAATTCAGATAAAGACAAAACTTAAAGATGTAAGACATATTATTTAAATTTGTAGAAATGGAAATGGGTAGGTTATTTAATGAGGATGAAAAAATACAAATGGGCTAAAGAAATCAGGTTGGTGTCTAAGACAAAATAAAAGATAAAACGGCAGACAGCGCCGTAGGTGACATTAGGAAAGTTGCAGATCCAAACTGATTTAGCATAGATAGGACATTGTCGAAAAATCCTGTGAGATAGGCATGCACAAAACATTTTTCGAATTTATTTTCACAAAAACCGAAATTTTACAGTTCTTATGTAGTTGAGTGAACTATAAAAGTTTTGTTTAATAGATGGGTTTAGATCGTTTTTTTTTGTATCGCAAATTCGTTTGTCAGAGTGATTTTAAATGTGCTCTGACAAACGAAAATGATTTTTACCAAATATTTGTTTAACAATACCACACGTCGCGAGCGTGCGGGATTAACTGTTACATAAGGGTTACATGAGGTTTACACTCTGAACGAAATTGTAGGTATGTACCGATTTTAACCAGCAATAACCGTTTAATTTATTAAACCGGTTCTAAAAATATCACCGTACTGAATTTACTTCATTTTCTCGAACTCGCAAAACTGTTTCGAGTACTCTGTACGTAGAACTTTCATGGTATAGTTAAATATTATTATTATTATACCAAACATTAGGAATGGAGACGCAGACCATTAAATAATCAATTTAATTGTACGATTTTACATTGAGACCATATTTTTATAAAAAAAAAGAAGCCCGCTGAGTTTGTTGCGCCCGTTTTTCTCAGGTCTCAGGCATACCTTTTGGAATGGGTGGTAGTTTTTGAATAAGTTATATTATATTCTATTTTGAAGAAAAATATTTGAATTTGAACATGAGTATATAAAAAAAGCGGCCAAGGGCGAGTCGGCCATGAAGGGTTCCGTAGCAACAACTAACATAATATAAAAGTTCTTGTAGTTCGTTGTAACTTTGATCGATGTTTTAATAAGTGTTTTTATTTTCAATTAAGGTATTGACAGTACGATTTATGATGAATAAAAAAAAACTACTAACTAGATTTCGTTCAAAACAATTTTCGTACATCACATATTTTTTTTAGTTTTATCATTCTCTTATTTTAGAAGTTACAGGGGGTGGGGAGACACACACATTTTACCACTTTGAAAGTGTCTCGGGCAAACAATTCAGTTTAGAAAAAAAAATGATATTAGAAACTTCAATATCATTTTTGAAGACCTATCCATAGATTACCACACGTATGGGTTTGATGAAAAAAAAAATGAGTTTTTAGTTCTAAGTATGAGAAACCCACAAAATTGTGTTTTTTTTTATTTTGTGTGAAAATCTTAATGCGGTTCGCAGAATACATTTACTTACCAAGTTTCAACAGTATAGTTCTTATAGTTTCAAACAGACGGATAGACATGACGAATCTTTAAGGGTTCCGTTTTTTGCCATTTAGCTACGGAACCCTAAAAACCTGGATCCATTTCAAATAAGATTTTACCAGTGGGAGGCTCCTTTGCATAGGATCCCGGCTAGATTATGGGTACCTTAATGCTTAAATATTTCTGCCGTGAAGCAGGAATATTTAAGCATTACTGTATTTCGGTCTGTAGGGCGCCGTAGCTAATGAAATTACTGGGCAAATGAGACTAAACATCTTATGTCTCAAGGTGACGAGTACAGTTGTAGTGCCGCTCAGAATTTTTGGGTTATTCAATAATTCTGAAGAAGCACTGCATTGTAATGGGCAGGGCGTATCAATTACCATCAGCTGAACGTCCTGCTCGCCTCGTCCCTTATTTACATAAAAAAAAATGACAAGACAGTTGACCCAATAAAGAACACGACATATTAAGGAGAGCTAACTGTACAAACAGTGATGCAATAAATAAATTGTAACGGCCTAGAAACGAGCCGGTTTCGGAGGAAGTACTTGAGGCCGACGTTAACATAATTTTGACTTACAGGAAGATGCGCAAGAGTTTCCGATGTTTTACTGATTTGGTTGTTGATAGACGTGTTAGTTGTGCGTGTTGGTTTCATTCGTTTATGATCTTCCTTCCATCTTTTATGTTTTTTATAAAATATCCGGACGATCGAGCCTTGCTCGGCTTTTTAAGAATATACAAAACTTAAACAAAAAATAAACTAATAGGGACATCTGAATTTGAACCGGGGTCTTCTGCTTTCCGGATCACTCAATGTCCCATCTGAGCTATTACAGTCTTGTATATAGCGGCGAAATATACCTTTGTTTTCTAATGTAGCTGTTTCTCATTTAAAAAGCGCGTACACCTTCCTTAAAGGCCGGCAACGCTCTTGTGATTCCTGTGGTGTTGCAAGAGAATGTGGGCGGCGGTGATTACTTAACACCAGGCGACCCGTACACTCGTTTGTCCTACTATTCCATAAAAAAACAAGGTTTTTATTTATTGTAATTCCCCTTACATAAATTTTATTGCCAAATACACACAAAGTATGAAGCCGGATAGCCGGCGCGTTTTTTGCCGAATAATCGCCAACTAGTACCCGACTACGATAGTTGCCGGAAAGTTGATTTTGCCGTACTAGTCGGCACATCTCTTATAGAAATAATATTTTACAAATAAATCCTATAAAGTTCAAACTTACAATTTAAATGAATTATGGTCGAATTTTGACCCCTGGGCTACCAACAGTAGTTATTAATGCAGATAACTCAATCCACTTGTATTAATTAATATTGAATTCTTGATGCGTCGACATAATTGCATGACACATAAAGGAAATGCAACATTATTGAAACGGGTTTTTTATCATTTCCTCTTAATACTCCTTTCAGTCACACGGTTTTACCGGTTCCTATGTTATTTGTGATTTCTGTCTTTTTTTTTAAATTTAAAGTTCGTGTTATGAAGATGAAAAATATACGGTAAACAAAAGTGATATGTGATATTGAGGAAACATTTTACATTATAAAAGAAGTTTGGTAAAAGTTACATCAATGTTTATATTTAATTATATTATATCAATACTTAGTGAATTAGGTCAGGTCACGAAATTTTAAGCAATTCTTGTTTTGATGTTATTACTTTTTTTTTGTGATATTATTATAATATTAGAATGGTAATCCTTCATATATGTACAACCTTTAAGTAGTTTGACAATTCACTAGACCACCTGGGGTTCTCCGGACGACCAGCGCTGATCGTATCACCTATAGGTGTGGGTTTGATCAGTATTATGCTGAAGTGAACTCCAATTCTGCATGTTCATATAAATTAATAAATAAGTCTACTTGTATACTTTGAGTTGCAGAATAAATGATTTTTCTTTCTTTCTTACTTTCAATATAATTAACTCTTATAGAATTAATATATTCCTACCTTCATCCGAAACTACACTAGGAATAGTTAATACAAGAAATAGTTTTGTTTTTATAATGTTATTAATTAACAAAATCATAATATAAAATCATTCCTTACGGCTGGCGTACTACACTAAATCCGTCATCAATCGATGCACTAAAAAGTATAAAAATAATTGCGTATTTTTATACAATATAATTAATTAATCTAATTCTAGTTACGATTATTGTTATTTTTACAATTGTTAATTAAGTCCACGTTTGTTAATAAAAGAGTTAGTGTTTTGTGGAGTTTTTAGATATAATTAACACTGTTATATAATTTTTGAGTTTTTTTCATGACATATTTAGTATATAAAATCTTGTCAATTTATATAAAATATAAATGCAAACATAAACATAATAATTTCGGTCATTTTTCTTAATTAGGACTATTTTCTTTGGACTATTTTCTTTGGACTATTTTTAAGTAGAACAGTAAGTTAGCTGACAAACGCAGGCGTCTCAGCACATTCACATAATCTTCAATTCAGTCTGAAGTTAGTTACAATCCGGAAATAAATCTTCCATCTCGTTTGTGACCGTTAATAGCGATTCTTAAACCCGTCTCCGAATGACAGCTATAATGAGATGTCACTTTCGAAGTGAAGGACTGTATCATAAGAGATCTTCTAGAGGATAGCATATCATATCCAAGGGTATTTGCTGTTATTTCTATATTATATACTAGCTGACGCGGCAAATGTTGTTTTGCCACATAAATTAATTCGGTACTCCGTGCCCACTCATTGCATGAATATGAAGTAATGAGATGTCATTGACTGAATTATTTGTATTGCAAATATATAAGTTTGTCTAAGTAAAAAAATTGGTTCCAAACTATCATCGAATCAAATTGGCTTCGAAGAAGCTGGGGGTCATTAATAGAGCACGGCAATACTTCAATCCGGCCCACATTCTAGCACTCTACAAAGCGCAGGTCCGCCCACACATGGAGTATTGCAGTCATCTCTGGTCTGGCGCACCCCAGTATCTGCTCGATCTATTTGACCGCGTGCAACGCAGAGCAGCTCGGATTGTCGGGAACCCAGTGCTCTGTGAACGGCTGGATCACTTGGCGTTGCGTAGAGACGTCGCTTCATTGTGTGTCTTCTACCGCATTTATCACGGGGAGTGTTCCGAAGAGCAGTTTAACCTTATTCCTGCCGCCGAATTCCACCTTTGCACGACACGCCACAAATTAGGATATCATCCCCACTATCTGGAAGTGTGGCGGTCCTCCACAGTGCGGTTTTCAAGGAGCTTTCTTCCTCGTACTACTAAGCTGTGGAATGAGCTTCTTTGTGCGGTGTTTCCGGGACGATACGACATGGGTACCTTAAAAAAAAACGCGTACACCTTCCTTAAACGCCGGCAACGCTCTTGTGATTCCTCTGGTGGTGCAAGAGAATGTGGGCGGCGGTGATCACTTAACACCAGGTGACCCGTACGGTCGTTTGTCCTCCTATTCCATAAAAAAAAATATCATATACAAAATAAAACCTACTCCGAAATACGCTGCATCTATACTATCGGTATTTTTATTAACATAAGGGACGAGACGAGCAGGACGTTCAACTGATGATAATTATACGCCCTGCCCATTACGATGCAGTGCCACAAAGGATTCTTACTTTAGAGTAATAGTGGCGTACATCCCTTATGTATGAGAAATAATTGAGAAAATTGCTCAGACTTCATAGGCAACGAACAGTAGAAACACAAGCCTTCTTTTTATGAAAATAAGGGACGAGATGAGGCGGACGTTCAGCTGATTGAAACGCCCTGCCCATTACAATGCAGAGCCGCTCAGGATTCTTGAAAGACCCAAAAATTCTGAGCGGCACAACAATTGCGCTTGTCACCTTGAGACATAAGATGTTAAGACTCATTTGCCCAGTAAATTTATCAAATTCAGACCGAAACACAATAAGGCTTACACATTACTGCTTCACAGCAGAAATAGGCGCCGTTGAGGTACCCGTAAGCATCCTACTCGATCGGTAAAGCAGTTTTCGCAGTATAATCGAAGAAAAAAACGTCTCTCCATTTGTTAGTATAATAAATAAATAAGTTTCTTCTGTACGTGTGATTCACTAAACTCTAAAACAAATAATAAGTAGTGAATATACATTTTTAACAAGTACGAAGAATTATAAGTACTTACTTATAAAGCAGCTGCTCTAAGTACAATAACATCTACCAACGTAAAAAAAGGCATTTCATGTACCAGGACAACATAGTTAGTGAGTAGGTATATGTATATAAAGAAGCGTCTTTAAACCAATTCAATAATCACCCACATTTTTCGTTACATATACGCTTATTCATTTCTGAGACCCTAGTGTAATTAGTAATCTAGCGAGAAACCGCTAGCATTCGCAAATTAAAGTAATTAAATAGATGTAAAGAAGGTAAGGTTGCTTCGAGCGTGTACTCAAGAACGTAAGCTAATAGTTAATAAACTCGGGAGCAAAATGAATACCTGTTTCGATGCTGATGATTGCTTTAAGGGTTCCGTACCTTTTAAAGTTTTTTCGTTATCTGTCTGATGGTGATTCTTTGTGTTAACACTGCGATGACTTTGTCTAATACTACTGTAATAATATATATATTATATCTAATATATAAAATCCTCATGTCGCGGTGTTTGTAGTTAAACTCCTTCGAAACGCCTTGACCGATTCTCATGAAATTTTGAGTGCATATTGGGTAGGTCTGAGAATCGGATAACATCTATTTTTCATCCCCCTAAATTTTAAGGGTGGTCCACGCCAATTTGTTACATCCACAGATCCGCAATAAGGTTGCGAGATGGCAATGGATTTTTTTATTTATTACTTTATATGGCAATACAACGTTTGCTGGGTCAGCTAGTACATACATACATATATATATATAATAAAAAGGGCTATGTTTGATGCTGAATCACGCCTAAGCCACTGATGGTATCGACATGAAACTACCACCATTCGATGCGAATTTTATCCTAGATGGTTTATGGATATTTTTAGAATTCCAACGTTCCTTCATTAATTTATTTCCTTTTAAAATTCGGCCAGCAAAGTGGGTGGAAACGGCTAGTACTAGTATAACTGTCTAATAATACTAGTATCATTCTTCCTAGCTAGATTTATTTTAGGCCCACATATTAGATGCATATCTAGTTTGGCTGGGCTGTTTATGTTCTAAGGCTGACTTCTATAGAGCGTACTTAGACTTTGATCAGACTTTACTAACGTAATACTTAGTTCAGAATAAGCTTAGCATAATCTTGAAAAAAAAAAAATGATTTTTTTTTTTTTGGAATAGGAGGACAAACGAGCGTACCTGTTGTTAAGTGATCACCGCCGCCCACAATCTCTTGCAACACCAAAGGAATCACAGGAGCGTTGCCGGCCTTTCCTTTTGCCGGATTTCGTTTTCATAGTTATTTAACAGTTGAAATAAAGCTGAGTTTAAGCTAGGACAGCCATTGGGCTGTCTTCGCAGCTCAAGTCAAGTTCGTATTTTATCACACTCAGCTAAGTTTTACGTGAGTAAAGTCTGAGAAAAGTCTAAGTACTCTTTATAGATCTCTCAGCCTTAGCCTCTTGGTCGGGCCAGCCATGCACTCCAATAAATCTATCAGTCTTTTCAAGCATCAGGAAGCTTTGCTGAAAACTCGTAACGCGATACTTCATGGTTTAAAAAAAATAGTTAAATTGATCAATAAAAGTTAGTTTACTTGGAAGAGCATCGTACAAAAATGTTTGTTACTTTATTTTAAGGTATTTTCCATCGATGAAACGGTGCATATGTTTATTTAGACTTCTAGCAATATATCGGTGGGATCTGCATTCAATTCCATGCATTTTGGCGTAATGAATTCAAAAATGTTCATTTCTGGCTTCTGTGTTTCTAACAAAGACTTTTTTAGTTTATCTTCAATACCTATAATGTACAGTGGTTTGCGACAGTTTTATTATATGTACAGGGGTGGGACAGACGCCTTAAAGTGACGTTTTCAGAAGACTGTAGTGCCATCTGTTAGTTGGCCCGAAAATGAAAGCTTTTTGCGTCACTGCCCACTGGTCATAAAATGGCGGCTACTCCTAGCGTTTGCGCATGTATATTTAGCTCTCGTGTTCCATTTTGCATATTTACACTACTAAATCTATCCTCTAAGTTCTATGTTGTGACAAAATTAATTATCTAACTCTACGCGCAATTTCAACATGGTACAAAATTGCAATACCGACATTAAAAAGGAGAGTTAGTTAAATAATTGCGTCACAACATTAAAAATGTTTTTAATTTAGAGCTTACATATAGTTATTTTCGGGGCCAATCTCCAGATGGCGCTAGTTTTCAAAAAAACAGCCCATAATGCGTAGAGAGGGCTCTCTGTTTCCTATATATTATTATACTCTTTGTTTATGTATCTAGATTAAATAACTTCAATTGTTTGTTATAATATTTAGTGTTGTGTTCGGCGCATGCGTGTTTGTAAGCAATGAACAATGCTTGCGCAATGTCCTCGAATCACGCAAGTACTTTATCTTGTTGTGTTTTTAATTAATATTGACTATTGCTTCTTAGTTCTTGCTACCAGGTATATATATTTGTTGATACATCACGTTTTAAGTGGTGTGGTAAGCTAGTAGGATTCTACATATTAGAAAATTTATTTAAGTAGGCGTTACTTTGCGGAAATCGATAATTATCCAAATGATTCGAGTTTTCTTCAGTTTCAATGCCACCAATAGTCTCGTGCCAGAGTTTGGCGAGTTAACACGTCCTGGGGATGCCACGTGTAGAGGCGAAACACGTGTCTAATTGTTTAAAGACAAATATTTGCGGAATTAACACTAAAGAAAACTCGATTATTTGGATTCTAGATACCTATCAGATATTTATTTTATACTTTAATAAAACAGCGTGAGGGTGAGAAAGAGAATCACAATATTAAATTAAGTAATTAATTACAAGCAAACAATATTACATATTACACAAGTAATAGTAAATAAATACAAAATTTACTGTTACTAACTAATAATTAATGAACATCCAAATACCGTTCATCCATTCCTCTCACAAAAACGCAAGCATTCTGTTAAAATCGTCTGCCATCCATCCGCAAATATGGCACCGTACGGTGATACGGGTCACCTGGTGTTAAGTGAACACCGCCACCCACATTCTCTTGCAACAACAGAGGAATCATAGGAGCATTGCCGGCCTTTAAAGAAAGGTGTACGTGCTTTTTTTTGAAGGTACTCATGTCGTCTCGTCCCGGAAAACCGCACAAGGAAGCTCATTCCACAGCTTTGTAGTACGTGGAAGAAAGCTCCTTGAAGACCGCACTGTGGAGAACATCAAGATGTATGGCGGTTCTCCACAGTGCGGTTTGATATGGTGGGGATGATATCCTAATTTGTGGCGTGTAGTGATGGGGCAATTCGGCAGCAGGAATCAGGTGAAACAGTTCTTCGGAACACTCCCTGTGATAAATGCGGTAGAAGACTCACAATAAGCAACGTCTTTACGCAACGCCGAGTGATCCAGCCGTTCACAGAGCACAGGGTTCCCTAACTCTCGCTACAAAACTATAATTTATAATCAAATTACATAACATAAAGAGAATAATATAATATAATAGTAAATTGTCTCGTTGTTCCACTACTTATTACGATATCTGTTCAGTTGCAGAACCAGCAATAATTGAAATATTCGCATGCGTCATGAACAGTCGAAGTTACAAGTATTATACTAGTTTTGTTCCGGTTGCAATTAGTCGGTTCAGAATAACTATATAACACCTAAATATCTATCAATGAATTTCGTAATTTGGTCATGTACAATATGCATTTCTTAATACGGCTTTACTCATGTATTTTCGGTGTGGGTATCGACTAGTTTCAGACCATTCGGGGGTCCTTCATCAGGGTGAGTGTGGTGGGTTCGCGATAACGTCCCGGCGTTACTGTGGACTTTTTTTTTTAAATAAGGGACGAGATGAGCAGTACGTTCAGCTGATGGTAATTAATACGCCCTGCCCATTATTGCGGCAGAATTCTTGAATAACCTAAAAAAATTGAGCGGCACTACAACTGCGCTCGACACCTTGAGACGTAAGATGTAAAGTCTCATTTGCCCAGTAATTTCATTAGCTACGGCGCACTTCAGACCAAACACAGTAATGTTTACACATTACTGCTTGACGGCAGAAATAGGCGCCATTGTGGTACCCATAATCTAGCCGGCATCCGGTGCAAAAGAGCCTCCCACTGGACTTGTGCTCGTAGTGCGTGGCTGGACATGGTGGGGGGCGCAGGTGGTGATGACGAGTGTTTTATGCGAGATGCGTTTTGTAACACTGGCTTCCAACGTGAGTAAAGCTGTATTAATAAATAAGTTAATAATGTCTCTCTTCTAGTTAGTAAGATTACTCAGAACATCCGAAGCGGAAGACTCTATGAATGAATTACAGATGTATATTCCACACTTAGTGGGTTTATTGAAATGGGGTCACGTTAAGACTTGTATTGTGTTAAAATATGTTTAATGCGTAATTTTTGCGAGATAAGATTTCCGGCCGTAGTAAATCACGTGTTTCTAACCTATTGCTTCTATGAAGCTTATAACATAAATAAATAATCTATATATATAAAAATGAATTGCTGTTCGTTATGTTCGCTAAAACTCGTGAACGGCTGGACCGATTTGGCTAATTTTGGTCTTGAATTATTTGTGGAAGTCCAGGGAAGGTTTAAAAGGTGAATAAATATGAGAGTGTTCGGAATTAAATAAAAACAACAATTTTGTTTTTCCTTTGGTGTGTCCCCCGTCGTCCGATATTTGTTTTGTGTGGACATATTTTCTATGAGAGAATTTATTGACGCACGGTTTGACAGTTCTGCTGTAAAACGATTTCATTACAACAACAGGGAGCATATTTTACGAAATAATTCTTGATGTTATGAAATATTATTGACAAATTTATAAAAAACAGTATTTTATTTATTATATATACAGAACAACGTCTGTCGGGTCAACTAGTAATAAATAAATAAATTTATTGCCATAAAAAACATTACAAATTTAAAATGAATAATTAGGCTACGCGATGAAACAATAGGCAAAAGGAAAAGGCTCAGCTTCATCTGACATGGAATCATGGATTTATGTTTCCATGCAGCGCTGTTTTCAGCCATCCCCTCCTCCCTAAGGTGTTGAGTGGGAGTGGATGTAATATCTCTGGGAGAGGATTATTGAATTCCGTTACGGTTTGTAAATAAGATCTATTGTGATTGATTTCATGAATCTTATTATAATTTATGCAGTGATCTGACATATCTCAATTGGTTAAAAATTGGACTTCCCAAAAACGAGATATGTTTCGTTAACGGACAACATTCAGAGAGGATGTTTCATCTTCACTGTTATGGAAACTGCCGTCTCTCCAATCTCCGAGGCCTAAGATTGACAGGTACTTGTTTTTTTTTTTTATGGCGGACAAACGAGCGTACGGGTCACCTGTTGTTAAGTGATCACCGCCGCCCACAATCTCTTGCAACACCAGAGGAATCACAGGAGCGTTGCCGGCCTTTAAGGAAGGTGTACGCGCTTTTTTTGAAGGTACCCATGTCGTATCGTCCCGGAAACACCGCACAAAGAAGCTCATTTCACAGCTTTGTAGTACGTGGAAGAAAGCTCCTTGAAAACCGCACTGTGGAGGACCGCCACACATCCAGATGGTGAGGATGATATCCTAACTTGTGGCGTGTCGTGCGAAGGTGGAACTTGGTTATTCTAACTACAGTGACTCCTTTGTGTCCTGGTTAGAATGTTTTTTCAGTGAATTCCGTTGAAAGTTCACGTCCTAACAGGATCATCCAGCCACCACATGTAACGCCTCTTCACGAGCATAACGCATAGCCTAGTCATGGCCTCCCTCGACAATATTATTTCAGGAAACGGAACGACCCGCCCAACGACACCGCCACAAGCAAGTTCTGTCACTAACTCTTCGTTTATTCCCTATCATTATTTTATATCATTATGTCTTCACCAGTTCATCGTGTCTATTAATATCAATTAAAATATATTGATAAAATTGTAATACAAAAAAAACTGTGTTTAAGAAATCCGACTTCAAAAACTGAAAAGTATCAAATAACTAAAAATTTAATTTAATACACCTTTTATGCAAACCTTTACCGTTAATATTGTTAGTGTTGTATCATAAATCTCAGAGTAATCGGTGTACATACATAAAAAAATACTGATCGAATTGAGAACCTCTACCTTATTGAAGTCGGTTAAAAATGACTATGATTGATACGATTGTCCATCTGTTCGTCTATTATGTATTCATTTCAAACAACAATTTTAATTAGAACTTTGCAACATAATTGTTTTTCAAACAGACGTAACCGGCAGTTTTGCAACACGCAATACTATGACATAATACTATCATATTTGGTGTTAATCGACACCGGATTCGCTTGCTTTGAGATGCAATTGATTACCTGTTAATTCAGTTTTTCCTCTTTATAGCTGCCGTGAGAAAATATTGCTGAACGAATGAAAATGAACGTTTTAATTACCGTTTTTATTAAAAAGTACATGATTTTTTTTTAATTTATGGAAATTTAATTCTAAATTTCTCTGAAGGTTTGTAGTCTATGCTAAGATACCACTATTTAATCGGTTATAAATTCTCTATACTTTTTAGGGTTCTGTTATATAAGAGAACCCTCATACGATTACTTCGTTGTTAGTTTGTCCGTTTTTATAGTCTGTCAAGACCTTTTTGCTCAGGTATCAAGGAGATATCAAGTTTAAATTGCGATAAAATTTTTAACTCTGTGATGCGTTGAAGCAATATATACTACCGTATACAGTAAAGTACAGTAAAGTCAAAATATAAACAAATAAAATTTGAAAAACAAAACTTTATGAACGATGCGGGATTCGAACCCAGTTGAACAAAGCAAACAGAATTTTATATTGAGGCGGTACTCGAACGGTTAGCTCAGTTGGTTAGAGCACCGGCACGGAACGCCAGAGGTCGTAGGTTCGAATCCCGGATCGTTCATAAAGTTTTGTTTTTCAAATTTTATTTGTGTTTTAATCCTAGAAGTGAGGGTTATCACTTTAAAAACATAACATATTGCCAAAATATACATACATTAAGATAATAAATATATTTTATGAGCCATACTTGAGAGAACTCGCTCAAGATTATTTTATGGTCTTTGTCATGTTATTTTTTCTCCATCCCTACTATCTTTATGAAACGATTTTTCCTATAGTTCTTTACCACACAGAAGTGTTCAACCAAATTTTCAAAGTTTTGAGAAATATATTGTATTTGGTAGTTTTGCGTTGCGTCCCTTTGCGGAAACATACATTTCGTCGAGAAGATATTTACTAACTCGACTTAAATTAATTAGAATCAAAAGTAATTTAAGTACCTAGGTAATAAAAACACTTATAAAGGTCAAAAATTACACACCACTCTGGAAGAGTTGTTCTTTAATAAGAAAAAGTTGCAAAACACATATTGGCGCTCTTTTAAATAAATATTTTCAGCTGAATTATTTTAAATACGATCAATGCATAGTTACTTTCATCTCTTTTGACATCCATTCGTCCTTCTTTTACTCTTTTATTTCTCCTGATAAAGAAGGAAAATGCGCTAAGCCGCCCAACATCCATTGACGTAAGCGAAAAAATTATTTTATGGAAGAGCAAACGAACTTTGGTTAAAAAATACCCCTTACCATAAGTATTAGGTAGTTTAGCTTTATAGTGATAAGTAATTAAATAAATTAAGTAAAAAAACTGCTAGACAACCGATGAGAACAGGCCAGGTTTATTATTTTAGTGTGCGTGTCAAGCTAGGTCTTACATTCGCGACATGTTCGTCACTTAGTGTTAGTGTGCGTGGGTTGCTTAAAATAGAGGTTAACAGTCAACCTCAATTTTTTTCCATGTTTTCACAGCTGTCACAGTCTATCTACACGTATAAATTATCTAAGGTAATTAATATTCGATACAACGATAAAATTAATAGCATTTTATTACATTATATATCATTGAGGGTTACCAGGTTACCTCAAAAGTCAGTTTTCGTAATAATCCCTTGAAATTTAGCAACAAAATGGCGACGGTTGATGAAACAAATGACCCAACTTTGGGTTCAAGAATGTCATGAATTGCTACCTGCCATCTGATGAACCTTATATATATGACGTTAAGACATAAAATACAATACTAACTCCTATCTATTAAGTTCGATATATTATTTTTTATTCAAACGATGAACCTAAATTATTTTACGCCAGTTATACCCAAGTACTAAGAAATTTGGATGTATAGACTTGAAACCGTTGCCCAAGGTTGTAATAAAAAAAAAAAGGTTCTTATTAATATGATAAAAACGCACGTATGATCATATTTTAAAATTTGACAATAAGAGGAAATAAACCATATTTTTTATTCCGATGTTCCGTATTTAATGTCTGTATGATCAAAACTGTCCGTAATGAAAGTATTTATTTAAAACTATCTCACCCGACAGATATTGTTGTGTCGAAAAAAATTATAAGGATCAATATCATTTTTGTACAAACAGCATTTCGCTTTATAATTACCAATTTTTCGAAATATCAAAATGGATATAGTATATTATCCTGAGATAGATACACCTTTTTTGTAGGTATATCTTTTCTGTAGGCCTATAAAAGATACATAATTCATGGGTTTTCATTGACAGCTCCCAGACGGCTTATTTTTTTTCCGACACCTTCAAAAAATATCGTTAATAATTACAAAAATACTAAAACCACGCTATCTATTGGTGAAAATAGCCTATCGGTGCAATAGTTTTTGAGTTATACCCATATAATGTAGTGATACCCATTAATATAATTCTATCCTTGATTCAAAAGTATGAGATAATTTTGAATTATTACTTATAAAATAGCGTGCAAATGTATAATTTATGTAAAGTTATAAATCTATATTAAAAGTTGGAATCATTACATAACTACATAATATATAATTACTAGTAGGTGCCCGCGACGTCGTTCGCGTGGATGCTATAAATATAGCAATAATAAACAGTAAAAAACACACTTTTTATAGAAAACTAAACAAAAAAATTAAAAAATTGTTTTGTAATTTAAAATTAACATCAATTCCTTATAGACATTTGATGAAAATTATATAAATTAACAAAAATCTTATTTTGCAAATTGAGAAATGGATCAATTTTATCAAATTAATGTATTGCCACCGGTCCTCCATATATCTACGAAGTTAGAACGAAATCCGAACAAATGGCCCTTGAAAGTGGGTCAAAATCGTGCCCAAATGAGTCGGTTACAAACAAACATACATACAGTTGATAGCTAATAAAATGCGTTTAAAAATATTAATTCTGCACGAAGCGTGACGATAAAGTATATATGCCTATATGTTGTCCCGAACTTATTGTTAATATTCTGAATGTAAAATTTGAATTAATTAATCTATTCAGTAGTTATTGCGTTTTTCCCAGACATACATACAGACTACAAACTACTTAGTTACTGTTTGTACTTTGTAGAGCAAACAGAATTAATGCTTACTCTTAAAAATATCATTCAATGTAGAGTATTACGTGTTACGATTTTAATAAACATAATAATATAACATATATTATATATATAACTAGCTGCCCCGATAGACGTTGTTCTGCAGATAATAAAAAAAAATGTTTTATAGGAATTTGCCAATAATATTTCAAAACTTCAAGACTTATTTCGTAAAATATGCTCCCTGTTGTTATAATGAAATTGTTTCACAGCGGAACTGTCCAACCGTGCGTCAATAAATTCTCACAGAAAATATGTCCATACAAAACAAATATTGAAAATAAAAATAATTATGGGTCCCAAATCGAAATAAAAACTGTCCTATCTCTCAAGTTGGACTATACTGCACTCCATGAAGTAATGCCCATTAAAATCCGTTCATTAGTTTAGGAGTCCATCGCGGACAAACAACGTGTCACGTAATTTATATATATTAAGATATATCTATACTAATATTATAAAGCTGCTGTGTTTGTTTGTTTTAACGCGCTAATCTCTGGTCCGATTGGAATGATTCTTTCAGTGTTGGGTAGTCCATTTATCGAGGAAGGCTATAGGCTATGTTTTTTTTTTTCAAAATTAGGGATCCGTAATAAATCTAATAAATATCAAAATAATCTAAAATAAATCGAAAACCTATTTTTGCGTGCGCTGCAACTATTGACAATAGAACAAAATGATGTACAGTATATATATAGGCAATATTTTATTATTTATAAAACTATCGCGTGAATTATACTTTATATGGCAAAACAACGTTTGCCCTAAATGTTAAGGGTGGTCCACACGATTTTTTTTTGACATTTTTTTTTTAATTTTTTTGTGTTTGATTATGAGTCAGCATTAAAAAATACATAAAACTTAAAATTTTCACCCATCTACGATCAACAGTTACTTTTGTATCGCGATTTTAATATCGGCAATACAACGTTTGCTGGGTCAGCTAGTAATATATAATATCTATGCATATAGAAAAGTATGGGGCTTACAAAATGTTAAGAACATACAGAACAATGATTGTTGTTTTTATTTTAGATTAAGTGTTGTTTTAATATAAATATTTTTTTTGTTTTTCTTATTTTATTCTTTGTAAACTGTGTGATCAAATAAAATAATTTTCTTTCTCTCTTTCAAACTAAACAATTGTCTTTATTAATTGCTCCGTCGGAATTTATATACTATATATTTACGAGAGCAACACTTATACAAAAGCGAAGTTTTTTATAATAATAATATTGACACACTTATATTGCCCTAAACAATGTGTGCAAGACAATGACATTGTTAATACGATATACGTACTTAACGTATACATAAATGCATGTAAGCATCGTATAAATATGTATATATATCTTAGTATGATTCGATCCCGGGATCTCTAGCTCAATGGGCAGGTTAACTAACCACTGAGGTATATGGATCGTCAAAAGTTTATGCCTACTACTTGACTAAGTCGAGTTAGTGAGTCTTTTGTGGGGCGATGTATATGCTTTTACAACAAGATCCCAGAAAATGTTCAAAACAAAAGTATTACGCTATTCAAAAGAATTGTTAAAAACGTTTGTGTGGTAAAGGTAACATAAACGTCTTTCATAATGATACCACAGTTTGGGAATGAAGCGACCGCCCCAGGCTATTAAATTGTACAATATTACTTTGTAAACATATTTTTTTGATGAAAAAAAAAAAGCCCGCTGAGTTTGTTGCGCCCATTCTTCTCAGGCCTGAGGCATTCATTTTGTAATGGGTGGTAGTTTTTTTTTCTGACTTTCAATAAGTAATGTCACATCCTATTTTTAATAAAAATATTTGAATTTATCACCAGAGAATCCACAACAAATCGAAACCACGTTCCGTTGTTTGAAAGGCTGGTAGCTAGAACAATGTCAACTAAACTCACTTCGGTCGCAAATTGTTACAATGCTAGGTTAATGTCTACACAGTATAAACTCTTAACACAACAGCTACAAGGCCAAAGAGATTGGACATAATCTAATAAACAAATTCAACATTCCGAAAGCTTAACTTCAAAGTTCACAATGGATCATAAACAAAAACATGGATAGCTTAAGTTATATATATTATCACTTACCTGAGTGAAATCCACAAACAACATCCATAATCACAACAGAATCTAACTAACACGCAACTTAAGTTAACACTTAAAACGTACTTAGAATTTTAATGGCACAACACGTCTGCACCCCCCGACGGTTAGCGAAGAACTAACGTTGAATATTTCTTCAAGTCGGAAACTTGTATGGTAAGTCTGTGATGGGCCGGTTTTGGTTACAACTCGGCCTTTTGTCATAGAACTGACTCGGTTAACGAAAATTATGTAAGAAAAAGTTGGTTTGTTTTGCATTACTTGTTAGAATTGCTTAATCGTCTCTTAAACTTTCACGCAAGTGATTAAATATAGGTATTTATACTTTAGACAAATAAAATTTTATGAACGATGCGGGACTCGAAACCACGACCTCTGGCGTTCCGTGCCAGTGCTCTAACCAACTGAGCTAACCGTGCGAGTGACGTATCGTTCATAAAATTTTGATTTTCTAATTTTTAGTTGTGTATTAATCCTAGAAGTGAGCGTTATCACTTCAAAAACATAACAAATTTTGTAAGACTTTAAAATCTCAAGTCAATTTCTTAATATGCTAATATTAGGGTTGAGCAGGTGATCAACTGGAAAGTAGATCCTGTAAATGAAGCCACAATCTGAGAGTTGAACAAAAGCATACAATATTTTATGACGAGACGCCACTCGCATGGTTAGCTCAGTTGGTTAGAGCACTGGCACGGAACGCCAGGGGTCGTGGGTTTGAGTCCCGCATCGTTCATAAAATTTTGTTTTTCAAATTTTATTTGTGTATTAATCCTAGAAGTGAGGGTTATCACTTTAAAAACATAACAAATTTATACTTTAGAATTGGAATTATGACATTATACCCACTTCAAACTAAAATATGACCTAAAATGGACAATGAAAAGTTATAAAAAGATCTTAAAATAGTCCCCCATTATTATTAGGCACCTGTTCTCAGCAATGTTTGTACCATCGACAAAATTGATCCAACACCCACTTTGTTGATAAATCTTTTAAAATCATAAAAACCGTTGAGAGGTTTATAATTGCATTGAAAAAGATTATAATATGACAATTGGTGGTCTGTCAGTGTCTACTCAAATGATAACAGTTACTTAGGGTATGTTCCGATATGCACTGCGAGCACTGCACAGTGCTATCACTGTAGAAAAATTCGTTCCGTTATTGACTGCCAGTATACTGCCGCAGTACCCTAGGGAAATATATGACGTTATAAATCGCCGCCATATTCTACTGTGAGCACTGGCGTTTTCGAGGTAAGGTTCTCGCAGTACTTTGATCACGTGATCAGTCAAAACCACTCGAGTGCCTAACGTTTTATAAACAATACCTACAGTTTAATCCCAAATATTTTTAATTTGACAGTACTCCAACAACAGTTTTTTTAATTCAAATTCAAATTCAAATATTTTTATTCAGAATAGGATGTGACATAACTTATTGAAAGTCAAAAACTACCACCCTTCCAAAATGAATGCCTCAGACCTGAGAAGAATGGGCGCAACAAACTCAGCGGGCTTTTTTTTCATACAGTAAATATGTTTACAAAGTAATATTGTACAATTAAACTTATTATTTAATAGCCTGAGGGCGGTCACTCCATTCCCAATCTGTGGTATCATTAAGAAAGTCATTTATGTTATAGTAACCTTTACCACACAAACGTTTTTTAACAATTCTTTTGAATAACGTTATACTTTTGTTTTGAACATTTTCTGGGATCTTGTTTTAAAAGCATATACATCGCCCCACAAAAGACTTACTAACTTGACTTAGCCGAGTAGTAGGCATCATAAGTTTATGTCTGTTCCTGGTGTTAACATTATGGTTATGACAGTTTCTGGCAAATTCACTTATGTGCCTATGAACATACATTACATTATCAAGAATATATTGAGAAGCAACAGTCAAGATGTTAATATCTTTAAATTTTGCTCTCAATGATTCTTTAGGACCTAGGTTATAAATAGCGCGAATAGCCCTCTTCTGCAGCACAAATATTGTATTAATATCGGCAGCGTTGCCCCATAGCAATATACCATAGGACATAATACTATGGAAATAACTAAACTATACTAGTCGCGCCGTATCTATGTCAGTTAATTGTCTAATCTTTTTAACCGCGTATGCTGCAGAACTAAGTCTGTTCGCCAATCCTTCAATATGGGGGCCCCATTGTATTTTGGAATCTAGAGTTATGCCAAGAAATATAGCAACAATTTAATGGACTAGAAATCTATAATACACTCATTTGAATGGTCCGTCAAAAAATGCGGCTGACAGTATACGGGATTGCGTTCCGTTTTAAATAGTAACTATTATAACTGGCTATAAAGGAACGGCTTCACAGTATACTAAATTGACGTCACACCGTACAGTGGTCGCAGTGCATATCGGAACATACCCTTAGAAAATGTTTGATCAAGTGAATTTCGTCCTACTCGTTTATTATGCCTGTAGGAAAATGAGATTAAGGTGGGTCACAATTCAATTTTGTCAATAGTACCTATGTTTCTATGACCGATGCCCTCAATTACGCTCAAAAGATGTGGCAAGACTATCAGGTAAGTGCTGGATCAGGTGACACGGTAGGAGGCCCAAGTAGCAAACGCTTTAGAGTGATAGTGGCGATAAAAGGATGTATGAGAAATAATTGAGAAATTGGTGAGACTTCATAGGCAATGAACACTAGAAACACGAGTTTTTTTTATGAAAATAAGGGACGAGATGAGGCGGACGTTCAGCTGATGTTAATTGACATTGAATGCAGAGCCGCTCAGAAGTCTTGAAAGCTCCAAAAATTCTGAGCGGCACTACAACTGCGCTCGTCACCTTGAGACATAAGATGTTAAGTCTCATTTGCCCAGTAATTTCACAAGCGACGGCGCCCTACAGAATGAATCTATAAAAATAGGTGCCGTTGTGGTACCCATAATCTAGGCGGCATTCTTTGCAAAAGAGCCTCCCACTGGTAAACTTGTAAGCTGTGGTATGACAAAAAAGTTAAACATTGAACACCTGTTTTAAGAAAGTTCTATTGCAAATCTGTGTATTTCTATTTTTAAGCGTTAAACAATCTTTAGACATTGCTTATATATAATCACGAGCAGAAGCTTGTCTAAAGTGTGTCTAACGGATAGATCATTATCTTAGGGAAGAATGAGGTTATAATATGATGACAGATAGATGACAGCTGACAAAAATGTCGTATCCTTCCTTTAAATTTTTCTGTACACTTCAGTTTATGTTTTGCTTAACGACGCTTTAGTTAAACTCAAGTTAACACTGTTTTGTAATAATAAAAGATAAAATCCATTTTAGACGTCGTTATTGTTAGGTCACTGACGTTAGGCCATGCTTAAACTATTTTTTGTAATAACACCGAAGCTATTTAAAATCATTCAACTAAACGTAATAAATTGAATTAAGATTTAAATTATGTTTTTTTTAGTGTAGTAGTACGTAGGTCACACTAAAAGTTTTGCGTAACTTAAAAAAACAACATGTTTTAACCAAAATATTATGTTCATTGCTTTTCAAAATACTCTCCTTTACATTTTAAATATTTTTTCATGCGATCGAACCATTTTATAAAAGAGGAGGACAACAGATCTGAAGGCATGTTTTCTACGTGCTAACTAACTACGTTGAACGCTATCACTGCCTCTTCGGAATTGGTAAAAGTGAAACCTCTCATCAAATCTTCGATTTTGGGGAAAAAATACAAATGACAGGGTGTTAGGTCGGGGCTATGTGCAGGATGTGTGACAAGTTGTACTTTTTCGGAAGCTAAATATGACTTAGTTTTGTTGGCCGTGTGTGAAGAAGCATTGTCATGATGTAGGAGAACGCGGCTTTTTGTCATCTTTCGTGAACTTTTTTAACACCCTGGGTAAACAAATGGTAGAATACCGCTCGGCATTAACACTCTTTTGATCTTCAAGTGGAATTGTGCAGATGGGACTCGTAGCTGAGAAAAAAATGCGATCATTTTTATACCAACATGTCTCGCCTGCCACACTTTTGTTGGCCTGTTCTCATTTCTAAACACTCATTCACAATATTGCTGTTATTTTTCGGGTTTAAAAAATGCATTAGAATGTCCGTGGTCGTACTTCCTTAGCATCTGTAAGCTCCATTCATCATCGCGTCACGGTGCTAAAGCAAGGTGCTTCTCTGCCAAAAGCCTTTTTGAAGACGAGCGGCACAGTCTTTCGGAGAGAGAGAACTTTTAAAATCATCAAAATCATCTAAAATCTGTTCGACTTAATGCAACTTTCGTTGCGTACGTGGAACTGTGATGTGTGATAAAAAACAATTGACAAATGATTTCCCACCAATTGTTTTTTTTTATTACTAAGAATGTTGCAACGTTTCAAAAAATATAACATTCGAAATTCAAATAGTTCGGATTAGCTAGACGTGCAAAACTTTTAGTGTGCCCCATGTAGTAAATATATTTAATAATATGATTGTACAATCTCTATGAACTGCATGTTTTTTTTAGACTTGGAGGACATACATACATACATTCGGTTCACCAAATGTTTTCTGGTCACCTCGGACGAGACTCTCTTGTAACACCAGATTAAGATTTTAACACCAAATTAAAGTGGATTTAAATGTAAATCTCAGTTCAATACGACTGTATTATATAAGTGTAAATAATACAGTCGTATTATGATTGAACATATATCTCGTCACTAAGAAATGAAATGAAATTATTTATTTTGCTTTAGAATAGGGTATGTCCAGATCTTAAATATTTCAATGTGTCAAAGTGTGTGAAAAAGCGTGCAAAAACTTAACACTTATTTAAATATTCATTAATATTATAAAAATATTTTCAAGCAGCCATTTAAAGAGTCTTGGTTTAAATATTTTATTTGATTATTTTCAAGTCCTCAGGAAATTTGTTCCTTATATAATTTTATACACACACGTCACTAATTTCAGATTTCACCAAGAATAAGTTTTATTCCTAGGATGAAGCTGTTTTCTCTCAGATAACCATGTCTTCATTTCACCAACTACTTATTCTGAGAATAACAAAGTTATACGAGAGTTACTCTTATACTACCTTAGGGATAACGGGCTTATTTTTGGATAAAATCAAAATGGCGTCAAATTTTTATGTCAGCTGAGCGCATATAGTACATTATAACTTAGCGACCATTCAATTCGTATGAATTATAACTGTATACATTGACTTGCAATTCAGAGAAAATATTATTTTAAATGCACCGTTTGAGAAAACAGCAAATAAAACAAAGCAAACTAAACGTAATTCAAACACCATGCAGCACGACTTTACAGATAATTTGTTTGAAAAAACAGCTCTTGACACATTGACACAAGTTCAAAGTGACGACTAAATATAAAATGTCCTGTTATGCTATATTGTACTGAGACAGACAAGCCTATTTAATTTGTCTGAGTTTACATTCATTTCCTATACTATCATATCTACTTATCAAAGAATAGTTAAACTATGAGTAACTTTGTGTCAAGAGTCTTACAAATAAAAAAACTTAAAACTTGAAAAACCCCAAAAGTTCTGAACCGCACTACAATTATTGCGCTCGTCGTAGCTACGGCCCTACATAAAGTTATATCTGAGTATGAGACAAGAATATGCAAAATGTTTACAAATAGACATTTTACTCATGAGTTCCTTATTCGTACGTATAAAATTTCCCACGTTTATTTGCAAGGCTACTTGAAATTCGGAACACTTCAGAATTATCACTGTATTGACACTTGACAGTGTTGTCAGCGATATAGTCAACATTTAGGATATTTTTGGTCTATTTTCAGATATAACTTTATGCCAAGTTGATTTGTAAGGGCGATAGACTATCAGTTATTCTGAGAGTAAATTCAGCGAATAATTTTATACCTGGAATAGTTATTCTCGTATAATGACGTCATTGGTGAAAATGGACCTAAGAGACAAGATGTTATGTATCATTAGCCCAGTAAATTCGCTAGTTACGACCATTCTTCAAACCCAAATACAATATTGCTTTCTTGTTGCTGATTTATGTCCGAAAAAGGTGACGCTGTGGTACTTACCCACCTAGCATTCAGTGCAAAGAAGCCTTCCACTGGTGAGTGTCTATGAGTGTATAAAAAAACGGCCAAGTGCGAGTCGAACTCGGCCATGAAGGGTTCCGTAGCAGCAAGTAACAGAATATAAAAGTTATTGTAGTTCGTTGTAACTTTGATCAATGGTTTACATAAAAACAGTTATATAAAACGGTTATATAAAAATATATAAAAACAGTTACACTCGTTCATACATACATTTGTACACGATATATCCTATTAGTTTTCAATAAACTTATTCCTTATCCGGTTCGTTAGTGAAATTATAAATTTGTTTGTTCGGATTTAGATAATAATACTTTATCGCAACATGCAGTCAATTATGTGCTAAATTAATAAATACGTTTCACTGAAATATTTCTCAAAAAATCACTTTATAACGTTTATTAATTCTGATGATTCGTTATCTTCAGAATATCCCTGTTTGTAATATGTAGTTACAGCCCGTCATAATAGTTCCACTGAATGATGATAAGGGATGAAGTATTAACTGGATTTGCCATGCGCGTACACCCGAAGTCAAGTGACTAACAGTATTACATCGCGGATAAGCTGGATTCCATTCCGAGAATGATAATTTTCATTTACTACTGACCTAGTTAAATAATATACTGATTGTGGTGATAATAATTTTAACCTTTTTAAAAACTATATATATGTTGTAATATTCTATATCCCGTTTTATTATGCTTTTTCAATTAATCTTTTTTAATAGACTTCAAAAAGGATGAGGTTCTCCAGTCGATCAGTTTTTTTTTATGTATGTACACCGATTACGCTGAGATTCATGATCCGATTTAAGTAAGCTGTTTATAATATTAAGTTTTATTTTGGGCTTGGCATCGTCTTAAAACCTTGGTAGCATATATAAATAATAGTATGTTATTAATATTAAAGGTAAAGGTTTGCATAAGATGTGAATTGAATTAGCATTTTACTAAGTTATTTTATACTTTTTAGTTTTTAAAGTCGGCTTTATTTAACGTAGTTTTTTATACAAATTAAGTAATAACTAACAAGGTTTAAAAAAACTTAAATTGTACTTCGTATAGAACTTTATATTTTCTGATTTCTGTTCAGAACGATTCTTAAGATGAGTTACATGCTACACTCCTCAACCACCAACAACAAAACATTCGGACAAAGTTACACAATATTGTATTCGTCCTTTTAATTTTCTTGTCACATCGTGGTATAGATATTATACTTCATTCTAGGCGTAGTTAAAAGGCATAAAAGGCATTTATTTTCTGAAAATTGATTCCTTTAGAATTCTTTTTGATGTCATTTCTCAGTCAGAAGAAGCGGCGCAAGATACTCTCCCAGCATTCTTTTTTTGCGCTCTTTTCAATAAAAATATACAATATTGTACAGTCATTTCTATCGCTATGAAATAATCACAAACTAGTCCCAGGCTGTCCGATCATTTAGATATTCAGCAGTGGAGTAATAGGATTTACGACACAGCCATTTTTTTATAAAACATTTAAATTTATTTATAGATAATGCCTGAATAGTGGCTGGGACTTTATTATAGAAGTGTATACATTTACCCTTAAAGCTTTTATGTATCTTATGAAGCCTACTAGAATTAGTTACGTGCAATCCCTTATTTCTAGTGCTATAATAATGAAAATCACTATTAAGAGTAAAAAGGTGACGATTTTTGTGAACGTATATTACATTTTCATAAATGTACTGACAATGAACAGTCATAATATTCATTTCTTAAAAATTTTCTTTGAGAGACCAAGCTGATACATAGCACGAACAGCTCTCTTTTGCAGAGCAAACACTATATCAATGTCAGCAGCATGACCCCATAGTAAAATACCGTACATCATGATGCTGTGAAAATAACTGAAGTACACTAATGTAGCAGTCGCAATAATCGTGTACTCTCTAATCTTTCTAACTGCATATGCCGCAGAGCTGAGTCTATCTGCTAGATGAGCAATATGTGGACCCCACTGAAGCTTTTTATCTAACGTGAGAAGAAGACCGTAGTGTCCACAAGTTCCAATCTCTGGTCATTTATAAGTACGTTGGTTTGAACCTCCGTTGTGTTTGGTGTAATGAACCGTAAACACTTTGTTTTTTTACTGTTTAAGTGCAGATTATTCGTCTCAAACCAACGCACTATCTTTGAGAGTGCATTGTTTACCTCGTCATCAATATCTGCACGTCGCTTCTCTTTAAAAATAAGTGAAGTATCATCAGCACACAATACAATCTCATGGCTATCATCTACCACAAACGGTAGATCGTTAATATATATAAGAAACAAGAAAGGACCGAGAATAGAACCCTATGGAACACCTATTCCCACAGGTTTACCCGAAGACCGTTTGCCATTTACATCGACTATCTGTACTCTTTCGCTCAAATATGATTTTAGCAGATTTAGGGCTCTATTTTTCACTCCATAATGCTTTAGTTTTAGGAGTAAAGTTTCATGGTGGACGCAGTCAAATGCTTTGGACAAATCACAAAAAATGCCCAATGCATCCTGTCACTCTTCCCAGGCGTCAAAGATGTGCTCAATGAGTCTAGTATCCGCATTAATTGTTGATAAGCTCCTAGTGAAACCAAATTGATTTTTGTTCATTTATTTACAAAAATGCATTTGCAGCTTGAAGCAAAAGTTTTTCAAAATTTTTACTAAAAACAGGCAGCACTGAAATAGGTCTGAAATTAGCAGGGTCAAAAGAACTGCCCGATTTAAACAAAGGTATAACTTTGCTGTATTTCATGAGGTCAGGGAACACAGGGTGTGTAGCATCTATGCATTCATAAAATATTATTGCTAATTCAGGTGCTATAATGTCAAGTATGTATTTTACAATATATAATACAATGGCCCCATAGGTCTTTTGTATTTTTTAGGTTAATTAATTTAAAGAAAAAAAGTTTGTTGTGCATACCTTCTTATGGAAGAGTCTGTTGGTTTCAATTGGTTCGTGAGTTGACAAGAGCACCATCTAAATCAGGGAATATGCTTAGCATCTAGGGTTTTTATACCAAATTTATGATTTTTACTTTCGGCGAGGATTTAGGTTTAATGGAGGACACAGAAGCGTAAATGATGGTAAGTGATCACCGGTCCGCATCTTATGTTGATAAAGATTATCACCTACTATCGAGCTAGCCATGTGCTCTTCCGTTTATGACTGACTAACTTGAGAAATGCGTAAGTAATTTTGGTTTGATGACGCCTTTTGCAATTGCGTAAACCAATCTTGATACGTATCAGCAATTTTGCTAATGAAATATAAACAGGATTCTAAATATCAATAAAATACTTTTTAAAGGATTAAAGGACGTGTGATAATAACCGATTCTTTAAACAAGTATGTAGTTTAGTAAAAATGAATTTTTTGTTATTTATTTATGTTGATGCCTTTCCCGGTCTAGCTAGTCTAACCAAGCATAATAACTTTCAATATAAACAATGTTTTCAAACTTATTATTATGTTTCTATATTATGCAACCATGTTTCTTCCGAATAAAAAATGTGAGGTATTTTCAAAAATTAAATAAACATTGTGTCAATATGTTTGTACGCAACATCAACTTCCGTTTGGTAGTTATCGCTTAGGTGTGTTTATATCGATCAAATATTCATCAATGTGATACTGTGTTCGGAAGTCTTAATATCAAATCAAATATTCAAAAATTCAAATCATTTATGTCAAAAATTAACACTCACTTATAATTTGCTTCATAAATGTACCTATATAATATACCATTCTTACCATTAAACCCAACCCAAGCATAGCTGCATTATTGCATGTAAGCGGAGTGGGCAACGCTGATTCTATGGTGATAACTTCTTATGGGTGGGTAAACTGCTTCGTTACGTAACGCGTTACGGCGCCAGTTTGTCTGGCTTCCCTTTCTCTCACGCATACGGCAGCGGTAGGCAGGCTCCTCCTCTCTCACTCTAACGAATTTTTACTTTTATAGGATTATAAATAAATACAGACACTTTATTTACGCCCAGACGAACGATAAAGGGCTACCCCCCCGGGATAACGATGGGAGGGAGGTGGTGAGTGCTGGTGGTGTTTGCCAGTTACGGAATAATTTGTCAGAACATTAAAGTACTAAAAATCACTATATGGTATCGTATTTATTTTGAATTAAGATAGTTATTAAATTAGGGACCCTCTAAATAAAGGAAATTTCATTCTATAATTATTAGAATTAATTAATACTTCAGTTCATTGTCGTTTTGTCTTTCTATCGCCAACATAAAATTCCTTCTACATATCATATGATAATTTGAATTCAGATAAAAAATATATAAATTAACCTCTAAATAAAGGCATTCTCATTAACTTATGTTTATAATAAGTAATAAGATTTACTGAATCTATTTACTCGTGTAGCACGTTCGAATATTCAATAGTCGCAAAAGACCGGGAGGCAGTGGCAGAATATTAAGAAAACTGATAATGCTACCCAGTCTTTTATCTAGATATTATAAAAATTCTATGCTAGAAATTACATTCGTGGAGTAAATAAGAAACATTTTCTTTTCAGTTTTTATTTGTAATATTCTAAGCCGTATCTTCATTATGAACCAAAACAAGCATTGCAGGTGAAACTCGTTCAAACGCAATCTTAGTACAAGCAATCCCAGACATTACTTTCTGGCAAATCGAGTGGTGAATAAAATTGCACCACTGGAAACAAATCTGCTTGTTGAATAATTATTATTAGGTACGAATTTTTGGCTTTTTTACGTTAATTTCAAATAAGAATTAATAACGAATAATTTTATCACTATTTTAGGACACTATCAGTGAACTTCTTTAAAAATATACTAGACAAACATTTACTTACACAAGTGCAGTGATATACACGCAAGTGCTGCTAGTCTTTTCAATAATAATAATGATAAATTTGTTGCTATATGAGGTATTGTGTATGTGGCTAATAATTAATAACAAATTATAGTCCTACAACTTCGTGCGCGACCGTTCCACTGGGTACTAAAAATGTAATCTTAATACCCCGCCCCCCGTCTGTCACCCCCTGGGACGGTCGCGCACGAAGTAGTCGGACTTTTTACCATTGCTTTATGTACAGGATACCGGCTAGATTGTGGGTACCCCAACGGCGCCTTTTTCTGCCGTGAAGCAGTAATGTGTAACCAGTATTGGGTTTTTCTCTGAAAGGTGCCGTAGCTAGTGAAATTACGGGGCAAATGAGACTCAACATCTTATGTCTCAAGGTGAAATGGTTTTGGGTTTCTCAAGAATCCTGAGCGGTATTGCTCGTCTATTTTTATTGTCATAAAAAAAGGAATACTATCGTTTGTTCGATAACGTGATACTTCTTATATGGTGACGGTGATCAATTATTGTCCTATTTCGGGAGAAAGTTCAAACATTAATTAAAATTCTTAGCAATAACAATTAATAACTATTTACTGTAGGGAATGAAGCCCTTAGTTGAAAAGTTAACAAATCAATTTAAATTTTCTGTCGCCATCTCTCGGTCTATAATGTAAAGTAATACGTAATGCAATAAAATGTGAAATCTCTACCACTTACTACTCACCTACCGGATAATGACTTTATTACTATATTACGGCTGTTTAACTCGGGTTTTATTACCAACAACAGTTATTCAATAATCACAAGAAATACAAATCCTATACTGAATTTAGAGAAATGAGTTAGTCTTTAACAACAAGTTGCTGGGACGTACGTGATTGTTTTTGTGTCATTTGCTAATTTGGAGAACAATCATGTGCTTTTAGCTCAATAATCCTTTATGGATTGGTCTCCGCTGTGCTCCAACTATACCGCACTACCTAAGAACAATAGCTTTTTTTTTTAACGGCAACTATTTTTCGGCCTCCAAGGCCCCCGCCCGGCTTCGCTGTAAAAGCCTTCAGGGCTATCAGAACAGAGGTTTTGGCACGCCAACGACACAGGTTGAGACTGGCTCGAGTACGCCCACTTGGACGTAGTATTAGTTGCCGCACTTTTAGTTATATATTTGGAGCGCAGCAGAGACCAATCTTCAGTCAAAATAAAACAACATAAAAGTCAATATCGCGCCAACCAATTTCGATGATTATTTTTGTATTGGAAAGGACATACTTCAAAGGTAGTTTGGTGAGAGTTTGGTTAGGTTTCTAATTATGGGATCCATGACGAAAAAACGGAACTCTTTAATTGTTACGAGCAAATTAATGATTCTAGGCCGAATCTTTTTTTTAATTTTTAATGCATATTTACCAGCGGGAGGTTCCATTGCAAAGGATGCCGGCTTGAATATGGGTAGGTACTACAGCGGCTCCTATTTCGGCCGTGAAGCAGTAATGTGTAAGCATTACTGTGTTTTGGTTTAAAGAGCACCTACGGCGCTCTGTGAAATTACTGGGCATATGAGACTTAACATCTTATGTCTCAAGGTGACGAGCGCAATTATAGTGCCGCTCAGAATTATTGGGTTTTTCAAGAATCCTGAGTGGCATTACATTGTTATGGGCAGGGCGTATCAATTGCCATCAGCTGAATGTCCTGAATGAGATGTATATGCTAGCATTTTGTAAGTCTATTGCATGAATAGATGTTCATTATATTAATGCAGACAGTTTTAATTGTAAATTTTTTATGGAATTATCTATGTATTGCTATTATATATCGATGACCAAAAGGGTCAAATGGACAGTTGTGTTGGCAGCGCTCCTGCAATTCCTCTAAACAAGAATTAAAAAACCGGTTTTCTAACAACATTTATTTAAGTAACTTTTTTGAACACAGTTCACGTCTAACATACAATATATTTATATGATTATTTACAATGATTAATGATAACACATATATTTTAACTCTCCTGGAGCGATTACATATAACATATCATTTAAATGTTACATTTAAATTGTCACAACTAACATCATGATATATATTTAGCTACACATAATAATGTATTTTAATAATTCTAATTCTACGTAGGTATATTCATATAAATAATATTATGGGATAATTCTTGAATATGTTTTATTATTTTTCATAATAATATCTACATTACCTACGCGGTTTTTCACTTATAATTCTGCTGTAGGTTGTAAGCAATAGCACAAGAGTAAATAAAACAGGTACAGAGAGAAAGCTTCCTACAACAACACGAAATGTTTGCACTACTACAATAATCTGTGGCATGTGTGAGTGTCCATTGGCCACTTGTTGGCCCAAACTGGTTTTTACCAGGTTTGGTGTTGTTTTATTAATAGCAAGCTTGAATATTTGAACATAAAAATATTCTATTATTAATATGGTGGTTTACTGTATTGCATGCATGAATAATACGAGAAAAAATAAAAATGTATCATATTTTGAACTGTTGAAATTGATATTTAGGTATATATGTATGATCCTTTCGGTTATGGGAAGAAAGTACATCAGGGTATGTTTTCACCATATTTAAGTTCAAATACTGCAAGTAATGTTTAACACACTTGCCGCTTATCTGATTGAGCTAAAATTTTGTACACCAAAAAAATTTTTATAATGCATCTTTATCACCACCGTTACCTGTTCCTTTGGATGTAATCTTGTATCTAGGCTTATTTGATATCGATGATCAAAGATTCAAGATTGCCCGCTCCTAAAAAGATTTGTCTCTGTACCTAGTTGCTCATGTGGCAACAGCAAGCTAACGATAATCTATCTATACGTACGAAATTTGTATATACACTCATAATTAATAATCTATGGTATGCTGACTTTACTGTGTGATACTGTCCTAATAGCGTAAACGAGTGCAGTGAAAAAGTAGGGTGAAGCATGAATGTGTCAAAAACAAAATATATAGTCATTTCTGGGAAGCCACAGTTGACGTCACATATACTGAAGATCTTGGAGAGAGTTGACAAGTACAAATATCTTGGGTCATGGCTAACAGACTAATGGAAAAGCAAAATGGAGATCCGAGCTCGCATAGAAATTGCTCGCGCATCTTTTATGAAGATGAGGAAAGTTCTTTACAGCCGTCAACTTTCTCTGAATCTCATGTTTTATACAGTGGTGAGGCATGGACCTTAGTAGAAGACATACGTAAAAATATTGAAGCTTTTGAGATGTGAACGTATCAGAGAATGCACCGCATAAGTTGGACGGCTAAAGTGTCTAACGCAGAGGTCCTCGTCTGAATGCAAAAGAACATCGATTTAGTAAGAACGATCAAACAGCGTAAGATCTCGTACCTGGGTCATCTACTACGCAACGATGGCTACCGCGTGCTGCAAACTATTTTGATGGGAAAAATTGCTGGGAAAAACAGATGCTGCAAGAAGAAAAGAAGTCTTGGCCCAGAAATATAAGGGAATGGACTGGCATCAAGACAGTCCAAGAACTATTCCGCTTAGCCATGGACAAGGAGAAGTTTTAAAAGCTGACTGCTGACCTCCAGTAATGGAGAGGCACGAGAAGAAGAAGAATATACACTCATAGCGGAACGCAAGAAAAAGTGTGATTTTTCTTGTTGAAGGTAATTACATTAATTGTGCGTACTAGTCACAAATATAAATAAATTCTATAAAAAGAATCCCTTAAGGCAAAGAGTAAGCAGAATACACGCAAACATGGTGTTTTTAGACATGTTTTGTGGTGAAAGTATACCATTTCGAGCTATAAGCACTACTTAATCCTGTTACACATATCCTTAAGTCTTATTTGTAGCTTGCTAATGCTTGCTGTTGGTTATAGTAAACACTGCCGAGCCTTTTTGAACTACCACTTTTCTTTGAAGTTAAACAAGTTTTTTAGCATGGCGTGACGCATTTTTTTTGGTACTTCTCTCAGAAAAGTTATTCTTATAGCTTGTACTTTTTTGTGTAGGTTCATTTATTGAGATTAGTAGTGAATAACGAGGATTGTAAGTATATAAACTGTTTTCCATCCAATAATTTTGAAAATATTGGCTTTGTTACATAGATGGCGGCCCGGCAGCCGTGAACTCATATCGCTCAAGGTCGCTGGCATTTAGTGTCGCCTTAAGAAAGACGGTATCACGTCAAAAGATTCTGAGGTAGTAAAATACGTCTACCAATACAATAATAACTATAAATACGAAGAATATATGCTTAATGGCTAACAATTTATGCTGAACAATAATATTTTTTTTATTTTATGAAAATATAAGCTGTTTATTTGGTTAAATACATATTATTATTGTTAACGTCACAGATTTTATTAAAATTTCACACGAGAGATCATTTTTAAATGGCCCTCAATTAAATATATAAATAAAAAGCTCCGTTCTGTAACATAATAGCCAAGAAATATATACATCTACTTATTTTGCAGTTTGTATAACAGAGATTTACAACTCGATATTTTTATATATAATACATGATGTTCAACATACCTATATATTGTATTGACTTATATATTACATTTAATAATAACCTATAGAACTATTACATAGACAACGAAAGCATTACAGCATTTAGTTATAATTCCTACGTTAAACTATATGATTTATTATCAAAATATTTTCTATACAAGGAACCAATACAAACATATTGTATTAGCAAACATCTTAAGAATTAGTTTATTATACATTCATATGCGACAGAATATGCATAATGTCTGAAAATAATATCATTACCAATAAAGGATTCTTGTAGGTGCTATCGACAAAAATAATCGTGACCCACTCTAATTGTCATTTTCCTACTGTCATAATAAACAAGAAGGTCGAAATTCGCTAGAACATACATTTTCTAAGTAACTGTTACTTAAACTGTTATTTTTTACTACACACTGACAGTCCACCAACTATCACACAATCTTTTTTGTGCAAATATTTAACTGTTTTTATGATTTTTAAAGAATTTTGTGGATGATATATATTATTATGTCACAGGTATGAAAGTTGAATAATAATACTTAAACAAGCCGAGCGAATTAATATGACACCTCGATCGATCTTGACAGTCGCCTTGCGCGGGCAGTATATATGAGTGATAGCAGAGTTTGGTTAGTCGTTATAACTGTTAACATAAAACAATAATTTATAATTTTAAAATATTTTATTACGTAGTTATATATCACCATTTGTTAATTTAACATTAACATATCACTTCATTTTTGTTAGCAACTACTACACAAAACTAAAAAACAAACACTACTTTTTTTCGTGTTTATGGATCGGTTCCTGGGAGGTAGGATCTTCAGCCAAGTCTCTACCTAGCTACAGTGTATTGAATACTTAATTATATAATTTCCCGCCTGCTTCGCTGGGCGAATTTTAAAATATTATAAATAAAGATACTAATAAATTAAATTATATTCATTTTATTACAAGTACAATAAAAAAATAAATAGCCATCTAGGATAAATTTCGCATCGAATGGTGGTAGTTTCATGTCGATACAATGAGTGGTTTAGGCTTGAAAGAGCCTCAAAGAAAGACCATTTTCATTGTACATATGTAGATAGACAGATAATTATAAAGAACGTGCATTGATTCGGGCGCTCTAGTATGAAGTTACCCGTGACATTACAATGTCAATAAAACCAGACCTTTAAATTGTAAGATATGAAGTCCATTGACGGCTATCCATCATAGCATATGTCCATTGAATATCACGGCTTTGACAATATACCTACCACATAATAATATTATACATTTTTGACAAAGCTAAACAACAAAAGATAAATGTGATGGCCCCAAACAATAACCTTTCAACTTGTCTTATTTATACCTGCGAACAGAACCCCATCTTCAATGAACTTTAACTACGAACAACCTGCAGCCCCTTGCTAAAGCGTTTGACTTGAACTAGCTACATATATATGTACATGACAAGGATTTGAGCATCCACCACGCTGTCCCAAATATGGATACTTCTAAAAGCACACTAACAGGACATGAGGCACTAGGGCTAAATAGGGAAATCTTACGCACTCTAACCAGGATACAAACGGGCACTGCAGTTTAAATCAACACCTCTCAATCTTAGGCCTCAGAGATTGCAGAGAGGGTTGTTTCTGAAATAGTCCAGATGAAACCCCGTTACACATCTTCTCTGAATGTGGTTTTTTAATAAACGTAGCATCTCTTTGGCAAATCCAATTCTTCAAACGCCTGAGATACGTCAGCTCACTGCACAAGGTATAATAAGATTCATGAAAAGAATTAATCTTAGCAGTGAGCTATCACAATAGTTCACACAACTGTACTGCACACTTTACAAACCATAACCAGAAAGCTAAAGCAAAAAGCTTAAATATAGAGCCAGTGTCGCCAAGAGAAGCGAGTTATCGGAGCACCACTTCGGATTGCTTCATGTTCTGATTCCGGAGATATGCAGCAAGCCAGCCTCTGAAACAATAAACAATCAAAAATTACTGGAACATTCTATCAAATCCGTAAATCTTATAACTGTACTAGTTTTTATACTTCACAATTATGGATCAATATTGTTGATCCATAATTGTGAAGAGGTAGGTTAGGGTATTCCCTAAGATCCTTTAACATCCTCAGGGTACAATAAAATTATGCCCTTCGCATTTTATTAAAAATGCCGAGGTATTATAGACGAATGGTTAGTGACCCTGACTACTTAGCTAAAGGTCCCGGGTTCGAATCCCGGTAGATGCAATCATTTATATGATGAATATAGATGTTTGTTTCCGAGTCATGGATGTTTATATGTATTTATGTATGTTTAAGTAAGTATATTGTATTAAATATATCGTTGTCTTGTACCCATAGTAGAGACTATGCCTAGTTTGGGGCAAGATATTAGATTATTATGGCACGTCGCGCATGTTCACCGATGCTGGAATCTCGGACTATTATGCCATTATACAGAATAGAATAGCGGGTTTCTGGGATACCGTCCGTTATTCTTAAAGTCCGTCCTGGGATACCGTCCTTAAGATGGTTAAAGTCTTCGCTAAGGCATCCCTTGACAATGTGTCTTATAAACACTGGCTAAGGGTACACCAGATCCCTTACGTAAAATGAGTATTAATATTTTAAGTGACCTTAATTTTATATTAATTAACTATCTTTGCACATAATTTAATTTTAATTTTCTTATAATTTTAAAATACTCCGACTACTTATATGTAAATATGTTTTATATGGGTCCCTAACCTGTAATAAAATGATTTTATTTATTGTTATAACCCAGTGGACTTCTAATAATCGCAATGCAAACATATCCGTCAACCAACTGATGTCAGCGGGCGCGGGATATTGAACGCTAATATTTGGTCGGATTATAATCCTAATATATCGTAAGATCCTCGCTGGAACATGAAGTCCTCTCCCGTTCCCCTTTCACCCAGCCGCGCTCGTCCTGTTGCATCAGTATGGTTTGCAGTGCATATAACTGTTACTTATGTAATGTATGTGCAAGATTTGTTTGTAACGTTTAGACTTTTGTTGATAATAGTTCTATAGTATTAACGATCCCTATAGCCCAGTGGTTAATGACCCTGCCTACTGAGCTAGGTCCTGGGTTCGAATCCCGGTAGGTGTAAACATTTATATATTGAATATGAATGTTTGTTTCCGAGTCATGGATATTTATAAGTATTTATGTATGCTTAAGTAAGTATATTGTATTAAATATATAGTTGTCTTGTACCCATAGTACAGGCTATACCTAGTATGGGGCAAGATAATTTGTGTAAAAGTGTTTCAATATTTTAAAAAAAATAGTTGTTTTGTGTCTTTATAATGGTTCTGTCAGAAAAATACATACTTGCTTTTTGTACTTAAACCAGATTCATCGATTTTTAATGATAAAATAATAATCAGCAACACAACAGCTATCAATAAAACTTATAAAATAGATCGTTGTTTATTTATTAATAACTAGCGGACCCGACAGGCGTTGTTCTGTATATAATAAATAAAATAATGTTTTTATATGAATTTGTCAATAATATATCATAACATCAAAAATTACTTCGTAAAATATGCACCCTGCTGTCGTAATGAAATTGTTTCACAGCAGAACTGTCAAACCGTGCGTCAATAAATTCTCTCATAGAAATTATGTATGGACACAACAAAGGAAAAACAAATTTGTTGTTTTTATTTAATTTAGCAGCATTTTCCTATTTATTCACCTTTTAAACCTTCCCTGGACTTCCACAAATAATTCAAGACCAAAATTAGCCAAATCGGTCCAGGCGTTCTCGAGTTTTAGCGAGACTTACGAACAGCAATTCATTTTTATATATGTAGAAGATAGATAACATCCAAGTGATGCTTGTTTTGCACACCGTAACAAAGCCGTCGAGTCCAAAGATAATGTTACCGGGTATTAACACTAAGGTTGAGATCTATGGAGCAGACTTACTCTTCGTTCAGATTTTACTAACGTTGAACTTATCTGAGTTTCATAAAACGCGTACTTGACTTTTGCATTGAGCTGTCTTAGTGTAACTTCAGTATAATCTATTTCTTAATACGGCTTTACTCACGTCCCATACTGCGGACTTGTGCTCGTAGTGCGCGGCTGGACAGGGCGGGGGGCGCCGGTGGTGATGACGAGCATGGTATCACTGATAATATGTGACTGATGTCAACGGGTGCACAAAATCGCGAACCATGGTGGGTTATCACGAACCCATCACACTCACCCTGATGAAGGACCTCCGAAAGGTCCGAAACTAGTCGGTACCGACACCGATAAAACGTGAGGAAAGCCGTAATAAGTTAATAATGACTCGCGAAAGTTTTAATAATCTAAGATCATATACACGAGAGTCTCGTGCCAGATTTTGGCGAGACAACACGTCCTGAGGATGCCTCGTGTAGAGGCGAAACACGTGTCGAATTGTTTTAAAAACAAATATTGGAGGAAATTACACTAAGGAAAACTTTAATCATTTGTATAATTATGGATTTCCGCAAAGTAACGCCTAATTCAATAATTTTTTTTTGATTGAAGATCAGTTTAATTTCAGCTGTCAAATGACTATAAGTACCAAATCAAAAATTGCTAAGCGTACACCCAACTAAGTTTTATGTAAGTAAAGTCTGAGCAAAGTCTAAGTACGCTGTATAAATTTCTGTCTTAGATTGTTTTGTGGACCTTCTTACTCGTAATAATTGATTATTCTAAGTAAATTATATTTTAACTATAGGCTTTTGAATAATCTGTGTTTTTTTTTTCATATTAGCATTAAATAACTGTAACTATATATTGTTTTTATTTATAAATTTGAGTTTATTCGAACTTCAATAGATAGCATGCTACATGCTAACTCCACGAAGTTAGAGAAAAAAATCTAGACGGACAGACAACTTTACTTTTAGAGGTTTTGTACATTTTCTGGGATCATGTTGTAAAAGCATCTTCATCGTCGAAGAAAACAATTAACATTATTATTATTATTATTATTAGTAGGCGAAACAAGTTTATGTTTGTTCGTGGTTTTAACCTTATGATTATCATAGTTTCGCTGTCATTGCTAATGTGCTTATGCGTAGGTACATACAAAATAAATGAAGCTAAAAATGCGAATATGTAGGATCGTATTTCTACAGATAGTTTGAAAAATAGAGATTACTAAAACGTTCCACAGGTCGTTTATTGAAATATTGGCAAAAAACAAATATATGAAATGAAAATAGAAATGGCAATGTGTATTAAAATAAAAATAGGTAAAGAGTAGGTAAACTAGTAGGTGGCCATATTTCCTCGAGGTTTTCCGGTGAAGCCCCAGCAAAGATCTTAATGAGGTTCGAGGAGGTTTTAGTGGGTATTACCAAACTTGGCCAACTTCTACATAAGTAAAAGACAGTCTAAGTGGTTGAGTCCCACACTTCTTGTAACATATAATGCATAAGGATACTACGGAGATGTATTTCCTGTTCGTAAAAAAAGTAGATAAGGTACGTAAATTCGGGTACTTGTTTGAAGTTTCCTGAAGTTGTTGCCAACTTGTAGACAGCAACGATGGGTATCATGAGTATGGATGAGCACGCCAGACCCCAGCCCAGCACCTCCGCCCAGTGAGGGTATGTGTAGTGCTGATACTGTAACGGCTGTTGATACAGTAGACCAAATACAACGACCCCCTGGAATAAAGTAAAACTCTGACATTTCCATGGCTCGTTTTTGGAAGACATTCTTCGGAGTTGAAGTTGCGGTGTTTGCAGTACGCTACTTATTCCTCCGGTGTTACCAGTTTAACCAGTCAATAAAAAGTTGAAAATGTCTACCTACCTACAAGAGTGTACCCGTGTACCAGTCGGAGGCATAAAGAAAATCTTATGTCTCAAGGTCACGAGCGCAGTTGTAGTGCCGCTCTGAATTATTGGATTTTTCAATAATCTTGAGCGATGCTGAATTGTAATGGGCAGGGCGTATCGATTACCATCAGCTGAACGTCCTGCTCGTCTCGTCCTTATTGTCATAATAACAAAGTGTACTTGGAATACAGTTAAGGGAAGGCAAAATTATTGGCATGTTTATGATGTCGAGAGTAACAGAGATTTATATAGACTGCATAGCAGTAGATTGTATTTATATTATGAAAAACTTCTTTCCTCGCACAACCACTTTATGGAATCAATTACTGGTTAATTGCAGTTTTCCCAAACCGATACGACCTAGGGACCATTAAGTATAGAGAGTACTCCCACCTAGACCTAGTGTTGCGGATGTCCATTGGCGGTGTTCTTACGATTTTTCATCACATAAGAGTCTTGGTCGCTAGCCTGTTATAATACATCCAAAAAAACTCTTGATTATCACATTTTTCTACTTCGATTCTTTTGCAACACCCAGCATTCACTCCTACAAGACGTAAGCGTACGAACACTGCACTATGGTCAACCAAGAGATAGTACCCCAGGAGGGTACCGGCTCTACCAGAGTCGGAGAATCCCTCCCCGAGCACTCTAGCTCGGGCTGCCCTTCGTACTCTGGGGAGGGCATAGAACCGCGCATGATTCCTGACGCCGAATTCCACCTTCGCACGACACGCCACAAGTTAGGATATCATCCCCACCATCTGGATGTGTGGCGGTCCTCCACAGTGCGGTTTACAAGGAGCTTTCTTCCACGTACTACAAAGCTGTGGAATGAACTTCCTTGTGCGGTGTTTCCGGGACGATACGACATGGGTACCTTCAAAAAAAGCACGTACACCTTCCTTAAAGCCCGGCAACGCTCCTGTGATTCCTCTGATGTTGCGGGAGATTGTGGGCGGCGGTGATCACTTAACAACAGGTGACCCGTACGCTCGTTTGTCCTCCTATTCCTTAAAAAAAAACAGTTGAGTCTTCTTGGAGACATTCTTGTAGTACTTAAACATACAAGTAAGGACATTAACGTTTCTAATATTCATTATGGGAAATAGCAAAGGATACAATTGACAATTTATAACAATTTCAATAAAGTTTGATCAAATACTTACAATAATAAAAGTGGGGCTAATGAATTTCCAGCATATCCTCCAATAGAGACCAGGTCTGAACCCCAGCATTTCCTCGACGTCGTCGGAGAATCTCTTAAGACCTGCAAAAAAAGTGGAAGTTTTAAAGGGTAGGTAAAATAGTCAGCAAATCATCTACGTCATCTTTAAGCCCGAAATTCTGATATTCATTGTAGTTATATATTTGCATGCTAGGAATAGTGCTATTAAAACATATAAGCTCATTATTATTATATTTTAACACCATTGTATACTATGTTTTTTGCATATAAATACATTATTACTAGCTGACCCAGCAAACATTGTATTGCCGATATTAAAATCGCGATACAAAAGTAACTGTTGAAGTTCTATGTATTTTTTAATGCTGACTCATAATCAAACAAATGAAAAAAAATGTCAAAAAAATTGGCGTGGACCACCCTTAACATTTAGGGGGATAAAAATAGATGTTGTCTGATTCTCAGACCTACCCAATATGCACTCAAAATTTCATGAGAATCGGTCAAGCCGTTTCGAAGGAGTTTAACTACAAACACCGCGACATGAGAATTTTCTATATTATAATGTAATATAGAAAATTCTCATGTCATTATAAACAATGCGCCCTTAGCCCTTAACTTATGTCACTAATGATTTCAATTTTAACATAGCAGATTTTAAGCCAAGTATAACTCAGACTAAAAAAATTACAAAAAAAATCCTTCTTTAAATATGTGTAAAGTATACAAGGTAACTTAAAAGTAAAAAGTTAATTTTCTGTACAACATTCTAAGTTGATGCCAAGTGAAACATTAAATTATGATTTCAATACTTATATTAAAAGGCATAAAAGGCATTTATTTTCTCAAAATTGATTCCTTTACAATTCTTTTAGATGTCTTTAATTCCAATATACTATTACCGCTTCGGAAACAAATGGCGCTCTGAGAGAGAAGAAGCCTATTTCACCCCTAACCAGTTTGATATTCCGGCTAATTAGCAAGAAGTTGCAGAAAAAAAGTTAAGTTTGGCCAGCATTGTAATGCAATCTTACGTAATGTAACTTGAACGTTTCTAATGCTGTGAGCTTTTGCGGCGAAATACATTACTGCTTTTTACGATTGCATTTTAATTCTAAAAAAAAAAAAATAATCCGCAACACAACGTTATATTTAGGAAATTTTCAAATACATTCAGAATCATGGTCCAATTGCAACCCCCCACTTTTAGGATTCAGTTGTTCTACATCCTGTATAGACGTCCATCAACAGATGAAATGTGGGTGAGGACAGTAAAGGAGAGTTAATTTTATTACCGTAAAACCAAGAAACCGCGACAGCTTCAAAAAGCGCTGAACACAACAGAGAAATGCCCGCAGCGTACGTGTCCAACAGATGGAACATATAGATTCCTCCCTGGAAATAGACAATAATATATATAATATACATACAAGCAGAAACCTATAAGGTTTTTTTTCATTGAAAAGGAAGAAAATCGAGCGTACGGGTTACCTGGTGTTAAGTGATCACCTCCGCCCACATTCTCTTGCAACACCAGAGGAGTCACAAAAGGGTTACTGGCCTTTAGGGAAGGTGTACGCGCTTTTTTTTAAAGATACCCATGTCATAAGTTTCCGGGACCACCACACAAGGAAGCTCATTCCACAGCTTTGTAGTACGTGTAAGAATGTTCCTTGAAAACTGCACTGTGGAGGACCGCCACACATCCAGATGGTGGGGATGGTATTCTAACTAACCAACCAAACCTACGACATACAACTTCACTTTACCTAAACAAACTTAAGTACACTTTATGCACTAAAATCTTATAAATATAGGACTGAAGGTTAATAAATATTATATTTCATATTATTATTATATTATTTTCATTCGTATGTACAGAACTATGAAAGGCGTTACATTTGTTACTTCTTATACTGCGTTCAGCCTGAACAAAGACGGGGAACACTAGTAATAAAGATCTAGAAAATACCGGAGTGATATTGATACAGGCGACACAGAAGGACACACAGACAACCACCAGCGTGAAGTGCTCTCGGCGAAGATGATGAGCTCCGCTGGCTCGAGCTGCGTCCAGCAGGCCTGTTATGACACACTCCAGTCCACCCATCTGCAACCAACCACAATAGTATATGAAGACCAAGGATATCATCCCCACCATCTGGATGTGTGGCGGTCTTCCACTGTGCGCTTTTTAAGAAGAGAATGTGGGCGGCCGTGATCACTTAACAGCAGGTGACCCGTTCGCTCGTTTGTCCCCCTTTTTCCATAAAAAAAAGACAAGCATATGCCCACGACTTTATCTTTTTTATAGAACAGCAGGACAAACGAGCGTACGGGTCACCTGGTAGTAATCACCGTCACCCACAATCTCTTGCCTTTTAGAAAGGTGTACCCACTTTTTTTTAAGGTACTCATATCGTATCGTACCGGAAACACCGCACAAGGAAACTCATTTCACAGCTTTGTTGTTCCTTGAAAGCCGTACTGTGCGGAGGAACGCTACACATTTTAATGTTAGGGATGATAACTTATGTGGTGTGTCGTGCGATGGTAGCCTATATTATATTCTTCGTAATTCGGAGGCGTTCACAGAGTGCTGGGACTCCGACAATAATTCGAGCAGCTCTTTATTTTTCTTTATTTATTTATCTGGGTAGATCTGCACCCACGGTTATATAAATTATACCCTGTAAATTTCACAGTATATAACCAAATGAATGTAAGCTTAACTTGAATTGAAAGTGATAAATTTACACCGCAATAGACTCACTGAACGACATGGGAAGGTTCAATGATACACAAAGTACAAACACTGGCACTGGTCACTTGTATTTATTCTACTGAAGTTAATGATAGTTGAAATGTACAGTACAATAAGATATAGGATTGATTAGAATACAGAAACACACACACACAACTAGTCTTCTCACGCGCGCCCTAAGGGCGCGTGGGGAATGATGTTCAGGGAAATATGCCCTATGCATCAAATTTCTTCCGCTGGGCATGGATATGCTCAGGTCATCGGGTGGGGAAGTGGATGATTCCTATAAATGTCGTCTTCTTTTTTTTTGATAAAAAATGAAAGAAGATTGATTAAAATTCAAATGCAAGAAGGTAAAACCGAGGGGCTCCCAAATTATTTGGGCGCGAAGTCGATTCCGGTGAGAGATCGTCGCCTCTAGCGGCCCTTGCGATCGAGCCTCGTGACGGGGTGATCAGCCGGGATCAGCTGATTTAGCACGTCGTCACTCCTCTTTAAGCAGTCAGGTGGCCGCGCGTGCCAGGGGACCTGGTTTCGCACACCTGCGCGCTCAAAATATTTGGAAGCTCCTCGGTTTGACCATCTTGGATTTGATTAAAAATAATCATACTAACTAGGTAGGTAATATTAGATTAATCCTTGATAGCGTGTTTCATTTAATTCACAATAAAATACAGCGCCATCTATGATCACATAGAGTAAACTTTACTGGAGTTAACACACACTCTCAAGTTTTTTTGCACTCTTTAGATCAGGATGAAGCATTAGCAAATATATATATAAACAAATAACAAGAAACAAATCATTTCAGCGAATATAATATAATCTACAAGACTTATATACATACCCCTGAATCTAAGCCCAGCATGATTAACATGAAGAAGAAAAGCATAGCCCACAAACTGGCTCCAGGAAGAGTTGCCACCGCTTCGGGGTAGACTTGGAACACCAGACCAGGTCCTTAAAAAGGCATAAAAGGCATTTATTTTCTCAAAATTGATTCCTTTACAATTCTTTTTGATGTCATTTCTAATATACTAGATACTACTACCGCTTCGGAAACAAATGGCGCTCTGAGTGAGAAGAAGCGGCGCAAGAAACTCTCCCAGCATTATTTTTTTGCGCTCTTTTCAATAATAATATACAATATTGTACGGTCATTTCTATCGCTATAAAATAATCACAATCTAGTCCCAGGCGGTCCAGTTTACTTAGATATTCAGCTGTGGAGTAGTGGGATTTACGACAGAGCCATTTTTTAATAAAACATTTAAATTAATTTTTAGATAATACCTGAACAGTGGCTGGGACTTTATTATAGAAGTGTATACATTTACCCTTAAAGCTATTATGTATTTTATGAAGCCAACTAGAATTAGTTACAAGCAATCCCTTATTTCTAGTGTTATAATAATGAAAATCACTATTAAGAGCAAAAAGGCGACGTTTTTTGTGACAGTATATAACCAAGCTGATATATAGCACGAACAGCTCTCTTTTGCTGAGCATACACTATATCAATGTCAGCAGCATGACCCCATAGTAAAATACCGTACGTCATGATGAGAAACATGTGAGAATAGTGGGGTTATTCAGTTAGGCGGCAGTTTTCTTAAGAAAAACATACTATCGGACTGTCGCTTTATATTCATTTGTATTATATATTAAGGATACAAAGGCTTAGTTTAAGGATAGGTCTCCACTGCGCTCCAACTAGTTACCGCACTACTTAAGAACAATAGCTAGTTTTATTACGGCAACTATTAGATGCTTGTGTGCGTGGCATCTTGCAATGGCATCTCTCAAGTTCTGTAACATACGCTTCGTGTTATTTTATATTGAAATTAATAAAATACAAAATACTTACTGATGATATGTGAGTGTCTTTATTATATCATGTAGTATATTATTTTTACACATTTTTATTACGCTACCCGGCATTTTAGTTTCAATTATTACCAAAGTTTAACAGAACATGTGTGTCAACGTCACTGATCGAGACTGGTTACGCCTATGGTATCTAGCAGAGATCAATCCTTAATTTAAGTAATAAACGTAATATAATAATATCCACTTCTACTTAATTTAAACTTCAGATTAGACAAATGGTATTGCGGATGTCATTAGTGGATTTATTTCTTTAGGTGAGCTATTTTCCCGTTTCCCCCCTCTAATATAAATATAGACTTTTTTTTTCTGTATCATACCTTCAGTAGCAACAGACGAAATAGGAACTCCTTGTTTGTGAGACATAAACCCCAAGTACGTAAAGATCACAAAACCGGAGAAGAATGACGTAAAGCAATTCACCAATGTCGTTATCAGGCAGTCTCTGGAAATGAAAAATAAAATATAACCGCAAAATACTAAAAATACTTGACTATAAAATTTGTAAGTAACTAAAGCATATCTATAGAGCGTACTAAGACGTTGCTCAGACTTTACTCACGTAAAACTTAGCTGAGTGTAACCTTAGTATAATATATGATTTTGTTTTTATATTCATTTGACAGCTGAAATTATACCGAGCTTAATCTAAGACATGCCAGTTCAAAAGTCAAGTTTGCGTTTTATCATTCAGCTAAGATTCATGTAAGTGAAGTCTGAGCAAAGTCTAGGCGTATTTAGAGCAAAATGTTACAATATTATTCGATGCTGCAGATCTACCACCAACTGAATCATCCTGAACTTGAAGGACCCTGAGTGTCGACGCAAGTCAATTGCCACAACAGCGTCCAAGCATCGTACCCGCAGGACACTTTAATAATACTCGTGACAAGCAATTCTATATATATATAAAAATGAATTGCTGTTCGTTAGTCTCGCTGAAATTCGAGAACGGCTAGACCGATTGGGCTAATTTTAGTCTTGAATGATTTGTGGAAGTCCAGAGAAGGTTTAAAAGGTGAATAAATGGTGAAAAATGCTGCTAAATTAAATAAAAACAACAAATTTGTTTTTCCTTTGATGCGTCCATACATAATTTCTATGAGAGAATTTATTGACGCACGGTTTGACATTTATGCTGTGAAACAATTTCATTACGACAGCAGGGTGCATATTTTACGAAGTAATTTTTGATGTTATGATATATTATTGACAAATTCATATAAAAACATTATTCTATTTATTATATACAGAACAACGTCTGTCGGGTCAGCTAGTCTATATATATAAAAATGAATTGCTGTTCGTTAGTCTCGCTAAAATTCGAGAACGGCTGGACCGATTTGCCTGATTTCGGTCTACCGTCTTCCACGTACTACAAAGCTGTGGAATGAGCTTCCTTGTGCGGTGTTTCCGGGACGATACGACATGGGTACCTTCAAAAAAAGCGCGTACACCTTCCTTAAAGGCCGGCAACGCTCCTGTGATTCCTCTGGTGTTGCAAGAGATTGTGGGCGGCGGTGATCACTGAACAACAGGTGACCCATACGCTCGTTTGTCCTCCTATTCCATAAAAAAAAAAAAAAAAAAAAAAAAAAAAAAACAAGTCAGCCAACTTAAAGGGCTCTGACACAGACGACATATTTCGTCTCATAGAACGAAAGCACAGAGACAAGACAATCTGATACTGACTCGGACGACTATCTCGATCAAACCGGTATTATGTCTTGTCGAATTGTTTCATACTCTGTTGTCCAAATTATTTTAGAATTATTGTTAGCTAATAGACGGTAGAATAAATATGAAAATGTTCGGAATTAAAAAAGCAAACAACAATTTTGTTTTTTCCTTTAATGTGTCCCCCGTCGTTCAGAAATCAAATTTAAAGAAAACCTTAAAATGAATAACTAATTAGAATCAGAACTTAATTTAAGCTACCAATAGTTGGTAGAATAACTATAGATGTTAACTATGATGGCAATACAACGTTTGCTGGGTCAGCTAGTTAAGAGATAAAGTAAATAATTATACTTAGTTGACAGACTGAAATTTGAATTTCAGTGGCACTTTTGAAGTTTAAAGCTGGGTTGCATAATATTATCTGTTATAGTTAAGGCTTAAGTCACATTTAACGTTAACAGTAACGCTGTCTTTAACATGCACTGCTGAATGTGTTGCACCATCGTATTTCTTGACATAGTTAAAATTAAAGTTAAAAAAAGAAATATCAAGTATCAATATCGAAAATTTATTTGAAACTTTTGACAGGTTGCTATTTAGCTATTTAACATTAACGATAGCTTTAACCCGCGAAGATTGGACGGTGACAGTTAACAGTTAAAGTAATGACGTCATCTAAAAATTGTCAAAATATGCAACACATTTTTTCTTAACCGATATTTAAACATGTTTGTTATTGCTAAAGTTAGTTTTTGCAACCCAGCCTTAGTATGATACTTGTTATTATCTATTACTAGCCTTCCGAAATCGGCCCCAGAACACTAGATTTTACACCAAAACTGAGAGTGCCGTACACGCCATTCCCTCACCAAGTTCTGACTCTTAATAACCGACTTCAAAAAGGAGGAGGTTCTCAATTCGATCGGGATTTTTTTGTATGTACACCGATTACTCTGAGATCTATGATCCGATTTAAGTAATTCGTAATGAGACAAATTTCAATGTAAAACAATCGCCACGCGTGACTTGAGTGGGATAGCTTCGTCTAGAACAAAACAACCCAAGCGGACAGACACGCGTGGCGAGACAGATAACCACAGTAAGTAAGATAATTACAGTAAGTAAGCTGTTTATAATATTAAGTTTTATATTGTTTAGGGCTTTGCACCAACTTAAAACCTATCAACAGGTAGCACATATAAATATATATAGTATTTTATTAATATTAAAGGTAAAGGTTTGTATAAGAGGTGTATTACATTAAAATTTTAGTTATTTGAAACTTTTTTTGAAGTCTGTTTTTTTAAACGTAGTTTTTTTTTGGTTATAAGATGGTTTATTTTGCATGGTCTTATAGCTTGTTTCAATAGCTTTCATTTACTCAAATCATCCTAATTATAAGCAATCTTATGATACACGTAAAATAATACGCATTTTCAGAACGCTGCGTGAGCGGCAAAATCACCCCGATCTGAGGCAGCGCCGCGAGGCAGAACCGTCTTTCAAATGAGCAAACTTTCTTACACGAAAGTTAACCTTCAGCAAGGGCACTTTAAAAACGCATTTTACGGCACCCAGTTTCCCCTGGTGTTGCGAGAGAACGTAGGCTACGTGTGATCACTTACTTACTTACGAGCACCGAGTATTTTCCAATTCTATAAAAATAGATGAACATCTACTGCTATCTCTATTACCTGTAGCAATTATTGTGGAAGGTGTTGTAGCTTGCATATGAAAGATGGACTCCAAAACCAGCGCCAACTGAGTAGAAGATTTGTACAGCTGCATCAACCCAAACCTGAACATATTTGGACTTAAATAACATAAATTGTATAAAGTAGAACTGACTATATTAGTTTTTAATTACCAAAAGTAGTTTGGGCAATGTAATATTGAATAGTTTAAGAGATCATAAATATGCAGTAAGATTTAGTACTGGATATTAACAAAATGATTAAATTTTTAAATAATAACAAGGGACGAGACGGGCGGGATGTTCAGCTGATGGTTCAATTGATACGCCCTGCAAATTACAATGCAGTGCCACTCAGGATTCTTGAAAAACCCCAAAAAATTCTTAGTGGCACTAAAATTGCCCTCGTCACCTTGAGACAAAAGATGTTAAGCCTCATTTGCCCGAATTTCAGACCGAAACACAGTAATGCCCTGCATTACTGCATCACGGCAGAAATAGACGCCGTTGTGGTACCCATAATATAGCCGGCATTCCGAGCAAAGGAGCCTCCCACTGGTAAAAAAAAGTATGTGTGTACTTATGTATGCACGCAAGAAGTTATATTTCTTTGGTGTAACAAAGCTAAAATCCTTGAAACTTTTTATGCCTCCTGCTATTCTACGTTTGTAGAAAGATCAATATTGTAAAAATCCTGCAAAGATGGCTTTGACAATTAAATTAAAAAACGAATGTCGCAGACGTCAGAAAATTTTAGGAACCACCTTCAACCTGTTACTTTGTGATACAGTGATGCGCGCGCATCTTAAAATTTCACTCTCATCATTTTTTCATAACGCGCCTAAAGAAGTATAACTTCAAACACATATTAAGCTTTTCAATATTGTGCGTTAAATTATGCACATAATAAATTTTTCTTATCGACCACCAGGTTCATAAAGTGACCATGTTTAAAGAGGTTGTTCCGGCCTCCACTGCCCACGTCGTATGTCGTTATAAAAGCCTTCAGGGCTGACAGTATAGAGGAGGTTTTAATTTCGGTACAGGCTTGAGTCAGACATATTGGCCCCCTTTCGGGGTCTTCAATACGTAAATGTATTTTCCTCCTCTCCAAAAAAAACAAAGAACCAATGTTACTGTAACAGTTTTTAGAGCGCAGGGATTAAAATATTACCTGTTGTACCAATTACCTGCGTATCCTTAAGTCGTGACAGTTCTGGTTTTAAGTAATAAGCGATGCCTCGTGTAGCCCCTGGCAACAGAAGTCCTCTCACCAACAGTATCGAGAGTACAACGTATGGCATTGTTGCTGTGAGCCATACAACTTTACCTGAATATAGAACATTATTATTACAGATATTATAAATATTTACTTCAATAAAATTTATTAATATGGCTTTGACACATAGTTTTTGCGGTGGGGTGTGGATTATGCGACCCTTTTCTCTGCCAGCATTGTAGTATCGAGTTGAAGAGCACCTTATTGTGTGTTTTCTACCGCATTTAACACGGGGATAGTTCCGAAGAGCTGTTTGAACTGGTTCCTACCGCCGAATTGTACCTTCGTATGAAACGCAACAAATTAAAATATCATTTCCACCATATGGGTACGTGGCGTTTCTCCATAGTGGGGTTTTTCAAGAACTTTTTATACCACGTATAACCAAGCTGCTCAATGAGCTTCCTTGTGTGTTTCCAGTACGATACGTACGGTAACCATACCTTCGAAAACACTGCGATAACTTTTTCAAAAGGACGGCTACGCTCCTGTGCATTCCTCTAGTGTTGCAAGAGAATGTGGGCGGCAGTGATCAATTAACATCAGGTGGCCCGTACGCTCGTTTGTCCTTCTCTTCCAAAAAAAAAAAATAATCGCATGGTTTATATTTATTCTAAACGAACGTTCGAACAACCGCCTCTGTACAATTAGAATGATTTCGATTGTCAACATAATATCTGCTTTTTCATTTATAATATACATTGTCGATTGGTTTAAGACTTAGATAATAATTTATACGTCTAGATAGAGCCCTGTTGCTGCTAGACAACAAATGAAAACAGGCCAAGTTTATTATATTAGTGTGCGTGACAGGCTACGTCTTACACTCCCGATTTTTATGTCAATTAGTATTAGTTTGCGTGCATTGCTCAAAATAAAGGTTAAATGTCAATCTCTGTAAATTTTGTTCGGCGTTTTCACAGCTGTTGCACTCTATAGTACTTATATAGGTATAAATATAAGGTTTAAAGCAACTCACCAGAACTTTTAACACCTTTGAAAAGAGACAAATACAAGGTCACGTAGACGACAGCCAGACACATTGCCAATTGCCATTTGGGAAAGCCGAGGTCGTTCAACCCTTCCGAGTATTGCATCTCAAGGACCGCCCGGCTGGAAACATAGATTTAATAGTTAATTATAATAATATCATACCCACGAGTTTGTACTTAACAATTTCACTATATTTGAACGGAAGTTCGACGGTACAGGAAAAAACTAAACAGAGTATCGGCACTTTTTTGATTGAAAGTAATAGAACGAAAAATCTGTTAAATAAAACAAGCCCTTAACACTTGCAACAAGAAAATATTAATATTTCTCAACCTCGTTAAAACACTTAAGAATATGAAAAAAATAGATTGTAAAAAAATGCACGCGTCATGAAGGTGACATATTTGCTAGTGAGCGCCGACCGACCCAGACTCACACGGGGTGCGCAGAGTACGGGTAGCGCGGCGAAAATCAACCGAAGTTTCCTCAATTTTTTATTGACATTCGGCCTATCACTAATTTATTAACCTTGATAGGGCAGGGCGGGGCTAGTTGAGCAATTCTTCACCTAAGCAGTCACGATATCTCCTAATGGCTGGTTCTGTGTACTGATGAATTACTAATATATCCCTTAGCAAAAGTGTCCATAGTAATTTATTTCTAGCTAGTTGAGTTTAAGAGCTACAGGTGTATAAATACAGAAAGTCAAGGTTGCTCAACATACCCCATAGGTGAGGTAAGTTGAGCAAGGATATGGGGCAAATTGAGCACTGAGATGGATTCAATGTTAACTAGACACGAAATCAATTTTTTATGACAATCAACATTTATTTATAATTTTTAGGGGCAAAACGACAAAACTAATTTTTTTGAATAATGAACTCATGTTACTGTTGCAATTGGCATAAACGAAAGTAAGACCAGCACCCGGCACACATTTTGTATGAGCCCTTTCTCTGCAAACTTGACATTGTATGTATGTTTCTACTGGTACTTTCAGAATAGTTTTCTCAAGGTTTAGCACAGTGGACATTCCTATCTCATTCACATTCCAAATGATCAATCTGACGCTGAATCCATGTCTGTTGAGCAATAATAGCTCAACTAGCCCCACCCCATAAGACAAAGGTGAGATTATGAAAGAACTGTTAGAATTATACGCAGAACCTTTTTATATATCAAAAGTAGAATAAATTTATCATAGTATAACACCTACAGGATTGAAAAAGAATGAAATTTGACTAGTACAGACGAAATGTTACTGTTAACAATTATTTTACTCTTTGTTGTCAAAATAAACAATGCACTGTGTACCTTAGTCGATCGACGTGTCGCCATTGGCGGTCGTACGATGAGTTCTCCTCTGGTGACGCTTTCTTTTCGCTATTTTATGTTTCTGCGTGCCGTGTATAATTTTCGAGATATTGCGATTGCTTGCCCCTATGCTCAACTAGCCCCGCCTTACCCTACTTTCTACTTACTGAAAGAATTCAGAAGCCGGTGTAAAATGCGACAGTGGTCCATGGTAAATGATGTCGGTCCTGTTTGTTGTGGTATTCTGTCGCGCCGCGTCCCAGCACTGCTCCGTGTTCCAGGAGTTGTCACAGTGAAGCCATGGCAGCTCGGAGCTGGCTGATGATACGAGGAAATATAACGCCCATCCTGAAATACCGAAGAGTAAGTGGAAATCTTAAATGCATAAAAAAAAGGCATAAATAGGAATTTAAATTCTCAAAATTGATTCCTTTAGAATTATTTTTGATGTCATTTCTACTACACTAGATACTACTACCGCTTTGTAAACAATTGGCGCTCTGAAAGAGAAGAAGCGGCGCAAGAAACTCTCACAGCATTCTTTTTTTGCGCTCTTCTTAATAAAATATACAACATTATACTGTCATTGTTATAGCTGTAAAATAATCATAATCTAGTCCCAGGCTGTCCGATCACTTAGATATTGGGCTGTGGAATGTTTTTCTTACTTGAATATCAAATTAGCTAAATTCGTGATGATAGTTTTAATTTCAAGTAATCATAGTAGGAATTGTAAATATAGTTATAAGTATTATTCATTATAGCGTTGTGTTTTTGTGTATAAATATTATTCACAAAACATAATTATGTACTTTATTCGATGAACGCAACATTTAAAATCTTTGCAACAGAAATGGATAAGCTTCGCAAACCAATATTTGTCACAGTCTTCATAAAAATTACAATATCACCGTCTGTTTTATTACAATTGGTTATATTTGCTTTTTTTTCATTTACGCACTATAATACTTTGCAATTCATTGCAAGTTTGTTGCAAAGAGCGTGTTGCTCCTAAAATTATGTAGGTATTTTCGGGTTGTAGAATAAACCAATCAATAAATTAAGATGATGCAATAATTATTCTTAATGCATTCAGCGTTAAATATCTATCAAAGCGAAAAACGAATGATATACTTCGTGATATGACCCTGATAAGGATATAAGAATCATGAGATATATCTACAGATCCGTATGTAATCTAGGAGTCTGTCTAAAAATGCTTAAATTTTTTTTATTCCTCGTGCTATTTTACGTGTGTAAAAAGAACAATATTATAATAAAGAAGGTTTTAAATACAACGATATTAGTTAGATAACTTTTATTTTAATATCATTGAATTATATTTATACACTTAGAATGAAATGTTTTTTATTTTACAAGTTATATACGTCATATAGAAATTTATTTAATTCCCGTCTACTCTCTTCTACTTCTCGTCTACTGAACCTTATGGTAGCTGAAGTAAGATATAAATGGTCTAGTTGACCAACTAACGTCAGGTGACGAATTATAGAAGTATAGTTTCAAAAAAGAATTACTTTTTACATGATTTTTATTGGCTTCACCTGTATGTATGTTTGTCTGTAACCGACTCATTTGGGCGCGATTTTGGACCACTTTAAACGGCCAGATTTCGTTCAAACTTCGTAGTTTTATCGAGGACCGATGACAATATATTAATTTGATAAAATTATTCCTTTTTTAATTTGCAAAGTAAGATTTTTGTTAATTTATATATTTTGTTCATCTATCGTCGATAATGCAGGAATTGATGTTCAATTTAAATTACAACCAAAGCGTGTTTTTTAGTTTTTTAAACTATTTTATATTTAATAATATCCATATCCCCGATAACTGACAAAATATTGAAAAAAAAAAACTACTCACCAATGATAACATTATAATAAAATGATACATAGAACGCCACCATCACAGCACAGAACCCGACACCTGAAAACAAACACAATCAAGTGCAACGAACCATCTATCAATGTCACTTTACAATAAGGGCCGAAACACACACATGAACCGCAACGCAACGCGCTATTAATCATTGCGTTGCGGTGCTTCAAAACAATTCGTTCTTCTGCCGTTCTGTAGGGCAACCATTTTACATGCCTACATATTAGGTTTGAATATTGATTAACGTATCTTTGCATTGAACGTATGGATCACAATAAACTCTTATAATTATTATTGCTCTTTTGTTGTAAAGAAGACATTACACCAATTAAAATAGACGACAGAGAAAGAATCCTGATGGGGGGTACTTTTCTTGAAAATACGAAGCATTAAAAATAGATGAAAGATTTTTTTTTTATTTTGGCGGTGAGAAGGCAAAAAAGGCATTTATTTTATCAAATTTGATTGATTTAGAGTTCTTCTTGATTCTAGCACTACCACCGCTTTGGAATCAAACGGAAACGCTCGAAGAGAGAAGTAGGGGCGCAATAAACTCTCCCAGCATTCTTCTTTGCGCCCTTTTTAATAAAGTATACGATATTGCAATACATCAAAAAAATAATCATAATCTAGTCCCAGGCTGTCCGATTACTTTGGTATTATTATGTGGAGTAGTATGATTTACGACAGAGCCATTTGTTAATAAAACATTTAAATTTATTGGTGTGGTGCCGCAATCCGGTTATGTGTTTCGGCCCTAATGTTTGAGCTTTTACAATATCATTGAAGAAAAGTGGCAAAAATTTTCGTTTAACTCAGGAAATGATGCTTGATGATTCCCACCCTGTGTTATTTGATGAATGGTATGGTGTATGCTGTAGATATTATGTTTGATATGTTTTGCCAATTTTACTCACAATGATAAATAATATTTAACAGCGCGTATTCGCGATGAAAACATTTATTTTTTCCAGTGCTATATCGGAATGAGCAGGTTATTCCATAACTATAATGATTTAAGAAAGTTTAAGTCTTGATTTATTGTGAATATTAAGTAAAATATAATTTTATTTTGTTTATAATATAATTTTATTTGTAATGACAGTTTTGTAAAGAGACGGCAATCCCTTCGTAGTGTTTCACGAAAATAAACGTCAGGACTAAAAAAATAGTTTACATAATAAATATAAATATTAAAACGTATGTAATTTATGCTACCAAATCCTGAGTGTTGCTGCTTCTGGGCATTTACACAACACAATTAGTATCATAGAATTTAGTCGCATTATAAGACACAACGCGCAAAGGACCGCGTTTTTTTATTGCGTCATTAATGCTACGCTCATATCCCCTGCATATATAGTTGACGCGGACTCCATAGTAATAAATTAATCTTTTTAAAATGTCTTTCTATGTAAGTATGAGAATTACCTTTAAATAAGGGACAAATTTTCCACAACGTTATAGGACCTTGTCTGTTGTATTGTCCTAATATAAGCTCCATGTAGAACAAAGGAACCGCGCCGAACACTAACATTAACATATAGGGAATGAGGAAGGCACCTGAAAAGAATGAAGTAATTAAAATACAATTCCTATAGTGACATAACGGAAAGAAGATAGGTAATACAAAATATTGTTTGTCGGTTTATCTGTTTGTTTGTGCAAGCTAGCTAAGAAACTGCGAAACCGGTTGTAGTTTAATTTCACTAATCCATAGTGGCCACAGATAATCTAAAGCAGTACGGAAACTACGTACTGCTTTAGATTATCTGTGTTCGAAAAGACGCACGCACACAGAGGCAGGTCTCAAAAAAACCAATAAGCGAACACCACAGTACTGTTAGTAGAGCGTGCCGCGTTGAGACATGCATGACATCTGGTTATGTGTGCTTGCGTTACATCTAACCTTTGTACGCACTACGCAGTTTCCAAACTGCTTTAGCTGATATACCAACTTAGTCTGGCCATAAATACTGTTACAATTAAAAATAAAAATATTACATTTGAATTTGGAACCAGTCATTTTTATATGCTTGCTCATTGAATTTTCTCATTTTGGCGCCAATGCATTGTACAATATTTTGCGATATTAAAATGGAGTGGGGTGATATTTGATAAAGAGAACCGAATCGCTGTGATTGCATTATACAAAGTAGGTATGGAGCCAAATGCAATTTTAAAAACTCTCCATACGCTTGGTATTAGTAAAATGTTTGTGTACTATCAGACCTATTGCAATTCTATTGTATTTGCAATAGATTTTTTTTTCTTTGTTTCAGTATTTATGGAAAGCCATGGTATACTGTGATAGTGGCAAGCTGTTTATTCATTCCAATCGGTTTACTATTTAAAGAAAGTTTGGTTAATTTAAATAATACGCCGCTATTTGTATAAAAGTCGCGGACGCACGCAAAGTTATAATAATCAACGACTTTTTATTTTTTTTATTTATTTATACTATTAATCATTTACAGAAAGATTCTTAAAAGCTAACATAGTCCCGCAAAACTGTTTGGACAGTTTGTCTGCAGGATCAAGTCTCTTGTAATACATTAATGCTTATTAGAACGTTGATTTTATACAAGTGTAATTAACAAATATTGATTAAAAATATAATAAAAAATTTAATTTCAATTTTAAGGCAGTGTTAACAATAAATATTTCGTAAGTTTAGTTTTGAATTTTCTTTTACTTACCGCCGCCATTTCTGTAGCACAGGTACGGAAACCGCCAGACGTTGGCCAGGTCGACAGCAAACCCGATGATGGACAGCAGAAAGTCAGCTCCAGTTCCCCACGTCTCCCGCCCGTCCTCATCTGCCACGCCAGACGTTACAGACACATGACATTCCATACCAGAGAGGATAATTACAAGAACATTAACGGCCGTTCCCGTATCGTAAATCGTAACTATCGTTGACTTTTCTGTCCCAATAAACTTATCGACGGTAACTCAGCTTATGCGTACACGCTGTCTGCCAATGTGAGAACATAAAGCTTACCAGCGGTATAAGTTTGTATGGAAATTGCAATTCACGCGTCCCAATATATGGCGATAAGAATGACTTATCGGGTATATTGGGACAGCTTCAGATTATTGAGAGCTACTTACTGACATTAGATGGCAGTAATTCATCTCTATCTGTAGATAGTATATTGGGAACGGCCGTAAGAGATCTTAACGTATTGACAGTTGCCTCTCAATGTACCCCGCTGGAACGTTAAGCTCCCGTACCCCTTTCACCCCCTCACTCTCGTCCTGTTGCGTCAGTACGGTTTGCAGTTTTATTACCGCAACATCTCGTGATATTTTCGTGTTATGACTGCTTTGTTTTTGAAGTTTTTACTGTTACATTTTGACTTTTGTTGTAAATATATAGAAAAATTAATACTTTTTGTACTTAACTCAGATGCTTTCATTGATTTTTCATCATTATAATAATAATAATCTGCATCACAACACAACACCTTTACATCAATATATAATACTGAAAAACTTTTGTTACCAGCTCCTTTGCACAAGAAGCCGGCTAGATTATGGGTACCACAACGGCGCCTATTTCTGCCGTGAAGCAGTAATGTGTAAACATTACTGTGTTTCGGTCTGAAAGGCGCCGTAGCTAGTGAAAGTACTGGGAAAATGAGACTCAACATCTTATATCTCAAAGTGACGAGTGCAATTATTGTAGTGCCGCTCAGAATTTTTGGGTTTGTCAAGAATCCTGAGCGGCACTGCATTGTGATGGGCTGGGCGTATTTCCGCTGTTATATTTCCTCTTATATTTAATTGTTGAAGTCTGTGTCTCGGTGTCTACAGAATACCAACGTTGAGAATTAAAATTCCCAGCATAATGCTGACTTGTCTAGTCAGCATTATGCTGGTTCTGTAATGTCCAAAATTGTTATTAGTTATAAGATTTCTATAAACTTTTTGAACCAAATAAACCTTTTAATTATTATCATTATTATTATTAATGCTATGACGATTATGCACCACAAGCAGCAACCGTTCACGAGTTGACGCATGAACCAGCCACCGTTCCCGTCGCACAATAAGCCGAAGAAGGCGACCCGGCACACGACACAACCAATTTCGAGAAACTTTAATTTTCATATTGCTCCAACACTTATTTGCATGAAAAAATTTATGATAGAAATGAAAATGAATTTATTTTGGAAGAAAAACTGACACATTCACACAAAAAAGTTAATGAGAACAAATTATATGCTTAATCTAATACTTAACTTACTTAATACAAAAGAAAAAAAAGCATAACTTAATGTGGCAGTGGTCTTCCAAAACTGGAGTCCACTCAGTTATAGTTGTGTCCATACATTATAAGCACAACACTGATTTTCAGTGACCCCATAATTTAAGTATACGCATGTTATTTCAGCGTGTCATGTTTTATTACAATCTGTTAAGCTATTGTTGTATATTAGCAAATATATAAACTTACTTGGCTTAACGCTACTTTTTCTAATCCTTCTACTGCTATTTTCTTTAAAAAACTCGTCTTCTATTTCGATTTTAGGCTCCTCTGAAAATCATATAAAATCAATATCATTAATAAATATATAAGAATAACATTTAAATGAAAAGACTTATTAAGATATACTCTCCACTCCAATAAAATCTGTATAATCCTTCTTCCTTCTTCTTTACTTCACTTAATTGTGTGTCTTCTACCGAAGTGCTGTCTGACCTGATTCCTGCCGCTGAATTCTACTTTCGTACGACACGTTACACTTCTGTACTTATTTGTATGTGCAAATAAAATCCTTTTTAAAAAACCAAATTGATTATTCTCGAATAACAATAACTTTGAAAAAATAAACTTTCTTTAAGGCTTGCAATGCCACTGTGATTCCTGTGATCGTATTCTTGAGTTGAAAGGAGGTTGATGGGAGTTGAGACTTTCCGTAAAATTAAAAAAATATGTGCACATCAGCGCCCTTCCCCGTGCCCAAGTAATAGGTAAATTTATGTTAAGTACTCACTTTTATAACATGGAAGAATTACAACAGAGGTTTTAGTCGCTTTGTGATCTGAAAAAAATATATATTTATTAGCCATAAATACGGTATACGATGCCTAGTTGGCCGATAATTAGATAGTCTATAGGTTTGAGTATTGCTTCGAACTTCGAAATAACGTTTATTTCAGTTATTTATTTATTTATTCAAGGCCCACCAACACAGAATACACAAGACAATTCATAAGATTGGAACATAAATTTCGAAAATCATGTTCCTGCAATTACAGGTGAACACGTCATGCACATAAACATACAAACAATTTAGTTATTGATTATATAAAACTAAATTGAAGTCCTATAACGCTAACATGTCAAAATAATATAAAAAGATAAATTAACTCCACAAATCATTACAAGCTACAATACAGTCACTTCAATATAATCAGTAAATACGATATAGGTACAATATATTTTGTCAATGCGTTTTTTATTATAAATTAGGTCATCACATTTTACTAATCAGAGTGTCAGGTTTCTCTTTAATTGTGCTACTGTATCTCCAAAAACATCTATAGATCGTTTCTTGAAATTATAGTGGTGTATTGATGCAACCGCCTATTCAGTGGGGAGTTAAATCCGAGATTAGTGTTTGCTCGATCAGGTATAAATGGTTTATATTTTGCCAGTTGAGTTGTCTAGTTGGCATGAGAATATTTATCATGCTCAATAGCTGCGGGCAATCCAACATCCCATTAATGATTTTATAGAAAAACTAGCTGTCCCAGCAAACGTTGTATTGCCGATATTAAAATCGCGATACAAAAGTAACTGTTGATCGTAGATGGGTGAAAATTAGAAGTTGTATGTATTTTTTAATGCTGACTCATAATCAAACAACTTTAAAAAAAATGTCAAAAAAAATAAAAAATAAAAAAACCCTTAACATTAAGGGGGATGAAAAATAGATGTTGTCCGATTCTCAGACCTACCCAATATGCACTCAAAATTTCATGAGAATCGGTCAAGCCGTTTCGGAGGAGTTCGATGTTCAACACCACGACACGAGAATCTATACTAATATTATATAGCTGCAGTGTTTGTTTGTTTGTTTGTTTGAACGCGCTAATCTCTGGTACTACTGGTCCGATTTGAATGATTCTTTCAGTGTTGGACTACCCATTTATCGAGGAAGGCTATAGGCTATGTTTTGTTTTTTTTTCAAAATTAGAAATCCGTAATAAAATTGCTATTTTGTAACACAAGGTGTAAAATCGAAAACCTATTTTTGCGTGCGCTGCAAAAACTATTGACAATAGAACAAAATGATGTACAGGCAATATAGGCAATATTTTATTACTTATAAAACTATCGCGTGAATTATACTTTATATGGCAAAACAACGTTTGCCGGGTCAGCTAGTTTTATATATTAGATAGATATCTGTTCATGGATTTGCCTACGATCCTCCAAGGATATCATTTTATAATTTGCTAGCCTGCTACTATAGCTGTCGAGATGTCTCGTTTTTAGGCGAAAGCTAATAATTTTTAGTTTTTTTTTGGATAATCTCAACGCGTTGTATATATTTGTTATAATAAGGGTTCTAAACATCAGAACAATACTCAAGGCAACTTCTCACCAGCGCATTATATAATACAATCCTTGTTTCAGAATTTTTAAATTCCTTGGTATTCCGCAGAACAAACTCGAGCATCTTAAAAGCCTTGTAAGTTGCCTTGTTATTAATGTGTTGGTCAAATCTTAGGTTGCTATCCAAAATCACTCCAAGATCCCGAATCTGCTCAACTGGCTTAAGAGGTGTATCACATATTTTGCACACTACATATTTACAGCTATTTACCCTTTTTCTGGATAATCTTAGATGAAAACATTTCTCAGCATTTAATACCATTAGGTTACATTTACACCAGTGAGCACACCTATTTAACACATATTTAAATCCTCCTGAAGCTTTTCAGAGTCGCTAATAGAATTCACACATCTGGCAATTTTTAAAACGTCCGCAAATAAATAACATTCTGAATGACGGATATTTGTACATAGGTCATTAATAAACAAATTAAATAAAATAGGTCCGAGATGGGAGCCTTGTGGTACACCAGTTGTCGTCATTGAATATGTGGAAGAGTTGAATCCATTTACTGCCACTATACCAGATCTACTTGCAAGGTATGAACTGAACCATCTAAGAAGGCTATTTCCGATTCCCGATGCAGCAAGTTTTTCGGTTAAGATTGAATGGTTAACTCGATCGAACGCCTTGCACAAATCGATGTATATGATGTCCACAGAAGATCTAGAGTCTACGGTTTTTATTATATATATATATATATATTTCATATTTATTTATTTATATAATATTTCATATGCTTTGTAATATAATGTGTATAATATTATGTACTAGAGGAGACGTCTCTTGTTTTATGAAAGTTAAGAACCAGCCAGCGTACAAATCACCTGGTGTTAAGTTATCACCGCCACCCACATTCTTGTGCAACATCAGAGGAACTACCGTAGCATTGCCGGCCCTTTAGAAAAAATGTACTTTTTTCTAACAGCACAGAAAGGAAGGAAGCTCATTCCACATTTTGCTTGTACGTGGAAAAAAGTCGAGATGGTGGTGATAATATTATCTAAATTTATAACGTGTCGCGCGACGCGACGGTGGACTCGGCTGCAGGAATCAGGTGAAACAGCTCTTTGCTCAACTCCCCGTGATAGATTCGAAGACACACAATGAAGAGACGACTCTACGCAACGCCAAGTGATCTAGCCGTTCACAGAGCACTGATCTAGTGACGACAATTAGAGCAGCTTTGTGTTGCACGCGGTCAAATAGTTTGAGTTGATACTGTGATGCACTAGGCCAGAGAGTTTCACCGCAGAATAAAGAGTAATAGTATAATATAGTAACTGTCTCTTTGATTGATAACCGACTTCAAACAAGGAGGAGGTTCTCAATTCGTCGTTATTTTTTTTATGTTTGTTACCTCAGAACTATTGACTGGGTGAACCGTAATTAAATAATAAAGAAGAAGCCGACAATCTCGAGCAATAAATGAGATCTCAATAAAATTCCAGATATTCGAACCGTTTTTAATAATCTACCGTCGTACTGGAATTTCGAGGAAAAATTCCTGATCGTTCCGTTTTGGAACGCACAATGCGGAACGATTGAGATATTAGAGATAAGTTGACGAGTAATTGATGAAGCACCGAGGGGTAAACTTGGAGATAATCTGTTTATCATACTCGAGTTGCGAAGGTTGTTCGCCATAGACTGATTGAGTTGTTTCAATCTTTATAGTATCACTTTAATAATACTTTTAAGGTAGGTTAAGTTCACAAAAATCGTCTCCTTTTTGCCCTTGATGGTTATTTTCATTATTATTTTATTACATTATTTATCTTACCTCTAGTAAGTTAAACTAAGGATAGATAGGTTATTGAAAACGGCTGTAAGTCGAATTAGTATGTCTTTTATTGGGCGATGTATATGCTTTTACAATAAGATCCCAGAAAAACTATACAAAACAAATGTGTTCCGAAAATTAAAAGAATTGTTAAAAAACCTTTGTGTGGGAAATGTTATTATAAAATGATTTTGTTAATGATGAGACTGGGAATGGATCGAACACCCTCAAGATATATAATTATAAATGTTTATTATACGATATTATATTGTACTCCATATTTTTATGTATAAAAATCCCGCTGAGTATACTATTTCGAATGGGTGGTTGGTTTATGACGTTCAATAAGTGATTTTTTAATAACATAATAATTTGAATAATAATATTAGAATTTAAATTTTTAAGCATTATGTCATTTATTAACAATATAGTCTGTAAACTATCGGCAATGTTATCAAGCGGTAAAAAACCAAAATTTATAATAAGTATAGTAAATAATTATTATTAATTTGAAATATTTGCGGGTGGTATATATTTAAATAAAAAGATAAGATAAAATTGCTGCCGTATTACTTTATGGATATTTAATCGTAATAGTTTTGTGTAAAAACTAGGTAAAATATTATAGAAATGTAATTTGTACCAAAATGTATGGACGATGGGGGACTCGAGGGGGGACCTATTGGGTATCGCCCTAGCGCTCTATCCAACTAAGCCAGCCGTCCGCATGACGCATAATTCGTAAATCTTGGTATGTTTGTTCAACTCTCGGGTTGTAGCACCATGTAGAGGATCTACTTTACACTTTACTTTGTGCAAGGCCATCACTGCAATTCTGTTTTCTTTAACACACCATTCCATTACCTATTTTAAATAATCTAAATATCGAAAATATGTGAAATGAAAGAAAGTGATCAAAGATTCTATAGTAATAGACGCGTTCCAAATTTGAATTGGAAAAAAAATAAAAGTAGAAGTTGTACAGTTTAGTTAGTTTATAAAGTTAGTTAGTTGTTATAATATTAGGGGTTAAATTATGAAATTAAAATATGTATATTTCAAAATAATTGCCATTATTATCTACGAGTACATTGTGCTATCTAATAGGAAAGTCATTTATGCCTTTGGTTATCAACTGTGGTAATTTAGATTCGACAAACTGTGTGAAAGCATATTCTTCTGCTTCCTGAGAAGAAAACTATTCATCACGTAGAAATTGTCCAAATCACGAAACAAATGGTTGTCCGATGGAGCAAGGTCTAGCGAATACGGTGGGTGTCGAATGGTTTCTAATCGCAGTTCCTGTAGAGTTGAAACGTGCTGTAGGACCTCGCATTATCACGGAGTAATAATGGTGACGATCGATTCATGAGTTTCGGGGCTGTTTCACTGCTAGTTTTGCTATCATTTTTCGGAGTTCGGCACAGTAGACATCTGCCGTTATTGCTTGACCAGATCGGAGAAAGTTATAGTGAATAACACCATGCTAAGACCAACAAACAGTTACTATTTTATTGGTCATCCAAGATAGGTTTGTAACTACATATACAGGGTGTCTCAAAGTCATGGGACATGAAGGGAAAGTACCTTAAATATCGAAGATAGGCTATTTTACTGAAATAATACTTGGTGTTATTTTTAAAAGTTAGTATTTCTACATTCAAAGATTTTCTAAAAATTACTTGATTCGTCTGGGAATCGGACCGACTGAAATGTAAAAAAAAACACCCCTACTTTTATGATGCCAATCGAAAGAATGGCCAAAAATCATAACTCTTCTTAAGTAACATAGTATTTTAAAAGAAAGGAAGAACGGAAAATGAATGTTTTCCTACTTGGATTGGTACGAATGGACCGATTAGATGGCCGGCCAGATCCCCGGACCTTACACCATTAGATTTTTTTTTTCGGGGAGACGTGAAAGATATGCTATACAAAAAGCGATACGAGAACGTGGGCGAGTTACAAACAGAATTGTGCCATATCATGTCGAGTATTTACCATAAAATGATAAGAAAATCAACAGGCAGTGGACTCATTAAAATATTGGCGATTTGCGTAAGACAAGAGGGATCACATTTTGAGCATTTAATTAATTAATTTATAAAAAAATACCCACTTAATTGACTACTTTCTTTTAAAATACTATGTTACTTAAGAAGATTTATTAGTTTTTGGCCATTCTTTCGATTGGCATCATAAGAGTAGGGGTGTTTTTTTTTACATTTAAGTCGGTTCGATTCCCAGACGAGGCAAGTATTTTTTAGAAAATCTTTGAATGCAGAATTACTAACTTTTAAAAATAACATAAAGTCTTCTTTCGGTAAAACAGCCTATCTTCGATATTTAAGGTGCTTTCCCTTCATGTCCCATAACTTTGGGACATCCTGTATAGGTTATACAGTTATAGGTGAGATGTGCTTGAGTCGTGAGGAGGCGAGAGCGGGTCGCGGTGGAAGGACACCGATTCCAAAAATATCAATAATCGTAACTAGAATTAGATTAATTAATTAGATTGTATAAAAATACGCAATTATTTTTATACTTTTTAGTGCATATAATATCTATTGCTTTGGAATAGTGTTCTTCAAGTCGTTTGTTTTTTGTTAATTCTTTATTTATTTAATCAACATTGTTGGTAAGGTAACCATGCTGCTAATTCCTGGGTAGTTTGGCTCGGATCAGCTTTCACTATCTGTTTCAATTCATTGTTATTCACCAGTGTGGGCGGTCTTATACGTGGTTCTTTCTTCAAATCAACGTTTCCATCACGAACGACGAGTCCCCTCTCCAAACGCAACATTGATATTGCCAGCTGTTTCTGCCGCGTTACTTCCGAGTCGGAACTCGTATACAAAAATCACTCGAATTTTTTAAGTATCCATCTTTCTTGTCTAAGCTGAATAAAGCAAACAATTGAAAGTTGAAAATCGAATGTTGCATATTTTAAAAGAAGAACTACATAAAAAGTTTTAGTCAAAAATCTCAAACCATGTAGGTTCTATTAGAAGTACCTAGCAATTTCATACTTACATTTTTTTTGTTTTTTACTTTCATCTTTACTGACTTATTAATATTGATGCCCAAACTAGTATTTATAATAAACGAGCCGTTCCCGCCCGAATAAGAAAAAACAATTAGTGAATTACACTATTTATTTTTTTATTGATTTTTTTTTAATCTGTAATAATAAATTATCAGATGACCTTCGATTGAATTGAAACGGAATATGATGTGGAACTGTAATATTGTACCATCGTAACATACCAAGTTCATACGTAAGTAAAGAATTTGATTGATTGATTGAAACTTATAAATAACCAGCAGACCCGACAGACATTGTCCTGTACACACGTATCCAAATGATTTAAGTTTTCTTTATTGTTATTTCGCCAATATTTGTCTTTAAACAATTCGACACGTGTTTCGCCTCTACACGACGCATCCTCAGGATGTGTTGATTCGCCAAAATCTGGCACGAGACTAGTGTCGCTTCGAATTGTTTAAAGTCAAACATTGGCGGAATTAACACTAAAGAAAACTCAAATCATTTGGATAATTATGGATTTCCGCAAAGTAACGACTACTTCATTTAATTTTCTGTACACACGAGTTAAATTTGAAAATAGGAGACCACTAACAAACGCAGGAGAATTATATATTAGGTGCAGGTGTAGAAAGGTTGGCAATAAACCTTAAAAATCCTCAAAAAATCCTTACTGATTTCGTACACCGTGCAAACCTGCGAGCCAGCATGTTACAGCGAACAGCCAGCGACCTACGTTCCCTATCGATGTCAACATTATCACTTAAAATTTTCAGTGACCCAGTGGCCCAAGTATTTAAATTAATAGTTAAATATGTATTAGCTATTTTTGAGTAAAATGCCTTGAGAATTCTTCAGTCAATAAAAGGGGTAGTATCTGTACATGGTTCTACAATGAATAGTTGAAAACATAACAACTGCAAGTAATGAAACACGATTTTCCTGATATATATAATATACACTTCGCTGGAAACTTCAAGTTTGTTGGGATTCCATGAAACCCTTAAGTGACCTTCAAACAAAAGTTTCTATAAACAGACATTCTCCGAACAGCCTTAATAGTGTGAATACTGAAATAACTTTATAATAATAATTTCAAAAATAAGTAATAAAACTCGTGTTCTTCGTTATTAAGGCAGGCGTCAACAACGATAGCATAGCATAGGACATACATGAGTGATGCATGGTTCGTAAATGAGCTATGACTTGTTCAACTCAACTCTCAGGTTGTGGCTCTCCATCTACAGTTGATAACCTGCTCAACCCTAATAATTGCATATTATGAAATGGACTTGAGATGTCGCTCTTTCAAATGTAGGCATTTTATTCTTTTTAAAGTGATATCCCTCACTGAACGATGCGGGATTCAAACCCTCGAACTCTCGGGTTCCGTCTGATAGTACTACATACAATATAGGAATCCTGTTTGAAAAGCGTTTTAAATACCTAATATTTAATAAAAATTAATAAAGAATTGACTGTTTAAATAAATTTTTTTGTATATAGGTTGCATCTAACTTTACCAATCAAAACCGGACGCCGAACTTGTGAAGTACAAAAGTCTTAAAACTATACCAACGGATCATAAAACCGATATATTTTATCACTGACAAAAAATACAGACAGACCCTACAAATTAAAATTTGTAACTATATTCTAAAGTACTTAAGTACTTAAGGACTGAACGTTTATTACCGCAAGTACCAGGGAACAATAAAGTACAGAGAGGACTGCTAAGTAAATAACAGTCAAGTCTCGGAGTGAAGTATTGTTGTGAAGTAGCAATAACTACGACAAGAGCTCTGACTTCTATTCTCTTTCAATTTGTGTACCGACCCTTGACTATGGAGTTAAATGCTTTATAGTTTACTCTATGCTTTAGCTATTATTTATTTCAATGCGGATGAGTACAAAAGAAGCCTGCAGCCGATATTAATAATTATTAACTATTACTTTCGTTGTTACCAGTCTCGTGCCAGAGTTGGGCGAGTCAACACCTCCTGAGGATTCCTCCTGTAGAGGCGAAACACGTTCTAATTGCTTGAAGACGAATATTGGCAAAATTAACACTCAAGAAACCTCAACACATTTGGATTATTGAGCGGAGCGAAGCTAGGAGAGCTCCCACCAGGTGACTCCAATTGATTTCTATGTTAAATTGTTCCTCGACCATTTCTGGACCGATTTTAAAAATTTTTGAACTCATAGAAAGCTTTCGATATTTTCTAGGTTATTGTCGAGACAGAATTTTGAACTTCGACTTGCTTCAATTATTATAATTAAAAACAAACATGATTGACCAAATAAGGCGCTAATTCCTCATGTTTAAATATGGCGCAAAATTCCAAAAGTTTCTTTTTATTGTTTTGTTTGGATTAATTTTGTTTTTGTACACAGACTTAGTCTACCTGGCTTCGCTCAAATATACACCGCAGCGATGCGGTAGGACGAGCGACTGCGGCATCCTAGTTTTTACTTTGTAGGAGGAGATAGTCGCTCTGTTTATAAGATAGGTGCTACGAAATACTTTAGAGAAAATTTTAAAGAAAAAACATATGTATGTCGGAGAATTAGAATATAAAAGTAATATGGCCTGTATGATTATATTCTACTCTGTGTATTGGGCTGAACTTATGGCGAACGTCATCTTTCAAAGTGTGTTTGAAGTTGTCACTGTGTACGTCACTGTCGGTGACGTGATTGAAGTTAGTTATTATTGTCCATCAGTAGAGCGCTCATTTAGAAGTCGCAGACGTCTTCAAGCTAGCTATGGTGGATACCAACACCGTGACGCCCGATTTTTGATCCAAATAAATCTCCAAGCAATATATACCACATATAATTTATATGGATAGAACAGTAAGACGCTCCGTTCTACACAACCAATGAAAACAGGCTAGGCTTATTACCTTAGTGTGCGTGAAAAGCCACTTCTTACACTCGCGATATGTATGTCACTTTGTGTTAGTGTGCGTGCATTATTCCAAATAGAGGGTATCAGTCAACCTCATTTTTTTCGATGTTTTCACAGCTGTCACAGTCTACCTAGATGTATAAACACAATTTGATATCCATCGAGCCTGCATCCTGTGCAAAAAATTCTCCCACTGGTGATACGATACTTTGGAAATTGGGTAAATTATAACGTGTTATTCAATTTTTTTTTAAATAAAGAGGCCTTCTAATTTTTTAACGCCAGTTCTTGTCAGGTTATAAGCTAGTCTTTCGAATGCATGCTAATAATCTTTCGAAAAGGTAGAATTTGACGTACAAAAATGATTTTCAAACAGCATTTGCATTGAATAAAAATATTAGAATTCCGATGCTTAAGAAACACTTTTGAAAAAATAACTATTAATTTGACATAAGAATAATTTCTTATTATGCAATTTTTGGGGTTAAGTAGGTTATCAACTGTAGAGCAGATCCTGTAGATGAACATCCAAATATTTTGAGTTTTCTTTAGTGGCGAAACAAATACTGGCGGAATAAACCGCCAATATTTGTCTTTTAACAATTCGACACGTGTTTCGCCTCTACACGAGGCATCCGCAGGCGGTGTTGACTCGCCAAACTCTCCCACGAGACTCAAAACATTTGGATAATTATAGATTTCCGCAAAGTAACGCCTACTTCAATAAAATTTCCTGTAGATGAAGCCACAAACTGAGATTTGAACAAAACATACCAAGATTTACGAACCATGCGTCACTTAAGCAATTGTCTCAGTTGGTAGGAGCGCTCGGAAGGAAACCGAGAGACGCGGGTTTGAGTTCCGCATCATTCATAAAATTTATTTACTAATTTAATTTATTTAATAAAAATACTAACCGAATGCTCTGGGAGTACTACTTGCAGAGCAATAGCCATCATCCCTTACGCTTCGTCCTCCAGGAGTTCCGGTGTGACGCGTCAGTAGGGCAGGACTGGCTCGTTGTTCATCGTACGATGGGGCTGTGTGGGTCACAATACCAGCGCCACTCAGCGAAACCTGCGCATCAAGGATCATATTTTTTTATGAAAATAAGGGATGAGACGAGCAGGACGTTCAGCTGATTGTAACTGGTACGCCTTGCCCATTACAATGCAGTGCCGCTTATGATACTTGAAAAACCCAAAAATTCTGAGTGGCACTACAATTGCGCTCGTCACCTTGAGACATAACATGTTAAGTCTCAATTGCCCAGTAATTTCACTAGCTACGGCGCCCTTCAGATCGAAACACAGTTATGCTTACACATTACTGCTTCACGGCAGAGATAGGCGCCGTTGTGGTACCCATAATAAAGCCATCTATTTTCAGTGAGCGTCTATGTCGTAAGGGCTGGGACCGTTGCCTGTCATTCTTGGTTCGAGCCCCACCACATGCCTTGATTATGATTTTCGAGTCCATATGTATGCTTCTTCGACGCCTTTGTGTTGAAAGCATCTCGAGGACACCAGTGGGAGGCTCCTGTGCACAGGACTAGGATTCCGGCTAGATTATGGGTATCACAACGGCACCTTTTTCTGCCGTGAAGCAGTAATGTGTAAGCATTATTGTGTTTCGGTCTGAAATTACTGTACGAGTATAACGAATGAGTTAAGGGTGCTCACCCTATAGATTTATGCTTTGTGAGCCAAAGTAGAGCATAGCAACAAGTCGTAGATACCTACACGAACCTTCTGGAAACAATATTGCTGATGTAACAATTTACTTTCTGTGAAATAAGTATTATGACTCTCTTTGTTAGAATAAGCTATGTAAAGTAAGATTCTGTGAATCTAAGTATTCTGTGTTTAGTCTTAGCTCCGTAAACATTATTAAGTAACCATTCATTTATTCCTTGACTAGCACATTTGAAGTGCCATTCAGAATTTTTGGGTTTTTCAAGAATTCTGAGCGGCCCTGCATTGTAATGGGCTGAACTTCCTGCTCATCTCGTCCCTTACTATCATAAAAAAAAGTTCTACACCCACCAGTGAATAAATACAAATATTGGCTTTAAGTTTACCAATTCTCACTGGGTTCCCAAGGGCTTGAAAATCACGCAAAGCGGAAGACGTAGAGTTGAGGAAAATAGACCGCAAATTTCAATAAAAAAGATTCTGATTCACATATTATGACTGATGAACATAGAGTACAACACATAAGTTATTGACATCGAGCCACTTAATGTAATCAATTTCCGGCTGCAGAACATCAAACTTAGCGCGGCAGTATCCCACCACAAGATCGGCAACGCATCTTTTGACCTCTGATGTTTTCGATGTCCAAGCACGTTTACTTCACCACATCCTATCTCGTCTCTTGCTCGTTTGCCCTCTCTTATACAGGATGTCGCTACAATGAAGACAATGTTCGAAGTAAATCCATCGAACAGCATTATATTACAAATATTGCTTAGTAGATAAAATTAATTGTAATAAAACCATGTGTTGCCTTTAGTAAGGCAGTACGCGGGTGACCACTGATCGGGCCGGTCCTGGTTACCATTGACCATTACAGGACCGGCCCGAGTAACCATTTTAACCATTATAACCAATTAATAGTAGAGATCCGCGTACTCACCAGTAGAACCATTAAATATAGTAATTTAGCAAGTATCATAGATAAGTTTAATACCTTAAGTAAATAAATACTTTTACCATAAAACCAATATAGATATCTACCCCTAAGTGCACCCCTTTTCAGATAATAAATGAAAACACAGGTAAAACTACTAAACCGCAATCATAAAAAAATCCTAACATTCAAGTAAACGGTAGATATTCTCAAACAAATATATTATATATTAAAAAAAACAAATTTTAATCACTCTAACGTGGGTGCTACCCGTCTACGTGGGACAAGTAGGTATCACAGCCTTCACTAGCTCGTGGCTACTACTAACAGGTTGTTCCGAATTAATGTTATGGAATATTTACTTATTTAGGTCAATTATGTGTTTTTTAAATCCTTTGGTTTTAACCAAACTTGAGGGTCGAACCCGAAGCGTTCGAATATAGACGGAGACAGCTTGGATTTCCGTGGAGAGGAAGAAACGCCGGACGCTTTGATTCTCCTCTTCTTCTTACAGCTCACTACGGTGGTGAAGATGTCTGTGTCTGAAGCAACGTTCTCTGCCCTCGAAGTCAGCGTCGGTAAGGCATAAGCTGAGCGAGCCGGCGATGCGCTTGGAGCCTTAAAGGCTTCTGTGCAATCGGGTGCGAGCTGAAGGCTTGAGGTGTCAACGAGCGCCTGAAAAGCTCGGCTTCGAACGAAGCGAGTAATCACTTCACTCGACTCAACCGAGATCACCAAGCTAGCACCGTTTGCATATAATCTATCAATAAACAATACAATATTTCAATCTCAGCAGGAAGTTGCTTCTGCCTTTGAGATTTTTTTTTTATGAAATTCAGTACAAAGACAGACTAGAGTTTGGAAAGTATATAGGCTAGCTTTTATTGTAAAAAAAAGGCTTGGAGGGGTTGAAATTGGGGATGGAAGTTTGTATGGCAGTCATTATCGAAGATAACACCCTGAATTTTTGTATTTCGGTACTTGATAATAAATAAATAAATTTTTAATAGCGTTTTTGAAATTTCAACCTGTGTGGATTTGAAATAGGGGATGAAAGTTCGTATGGAAGTCCAATTACAAATTCACGCATAGCTAGAAATTTAATTTTGATTATATTTGGTACAAATATCTGTATGTTTCGACAAACGGCGGGAAAATAAAAGAAAGTAGCTTAAAAATGTATTAAAATTAGCAATTTATAGCTATCCGCAGCAGTTTGTATGTGTATTATTTGCAAAAATAAAAAAATGCTGCCCAAAATAGTAAACTCCACGCGGACCTTAAATGCGCCTCCACGCGGATATTAAATGAAATCGCTGAGTTTCAAATTGCATTGACTTCAATGCAATTCAAAACGATGGTCTTTTCGTATTATTTGTTGGTTGTTATAATAGTTGTACGAGTACATTCTTCGGACTAGACCTTTTTTCTGTCTTTAAATGGACGTAATTAGAAAAATGTTCCAAACCACAATCATGTCGAAATTGTTGAGTTAAAAAATCAAAACTGGTCACGTGATTCAAATTAACGGACTGACAAAAAATGGCAGCCCTTCTGTCACTCTTTAAATGACATCATGACTTAGTAGCCCAACCCACATGTATGGAATTCACTAATATTTATTAAACTTGAAACACGAATTCCTTAAAATGTGATGTATGTGGCTTGGAAGGCTTTTCAGGAACTACAACCACATATATGTTTCGAAGTTTGAATAAAATACTTTTTTAAACTAACTACTGACTCGCCCAGAACACTGTAACGTGTTTAGTCTGCATAACTTCTCGACTTCCTTCAAAAGTTCGGGTTTAGATGTAACGACCCTGCCGTCACCGGTCTTCAGCTTCGTTTGTTGACTCTGCCCAATAGACAAATCCCGTGCGAATATTCTGGAGCCTTTGTTACACTCTATGGCCACCTTCACACAATCTGTATTGTGGCGGCGTATATAGCGAGTCAATGACTTGGAGATCTGTATTTAACTGCCTATACTAGGAAGAATCGTCGGGAGACTGAGGGTCATTTGCGTCTTACATCCCTCAATTTAATCAGGTTAAAGGTCAGTTAAAGAACTCCTAGTCCACGTCAATATTCAATGCGCCTCTTACTATGCGGTGATCACTCCCAGTTTTCACTGAGTTGATCACAGAGACGTCAAGGAGTATCTGTTTCTTCATGAAGTCAATCTTATTTTTAGTTGCACAATTGGTACTAATCCAAATCCAGTTCCGGCTTATTGAAGAAGGAGTTCATTGTATAGATATCATCCTAATCATTAAAGTGAGCCAGCATCTGGTCTCGGCCGTTCCAACTTCCATAACTGCTTCACTCATCGCCACTACTCATATATGGCCTCCACCTCCTCGTCAGAGTATGTCGAAGTAGGACCGAAAACCTGAATGACCTTCAACGAATATCGTTTGGTAGTTCTGGGTATCAAGTGAGCTGCTACAGTCGAAACATTCCAAACCTTAACGTCACTTTGCTGACGACAGACTTATGGATGAGGAACCCGACACCACCCTGGGGTAGTTGGTCTCCCCCCCGGAAGTTGAGCAGATGTCGGAAGTCGAGTCCTCAATCTGTCTTCGGACTTCAGATAACCCCACAACATTCCATCCTAGTCTGCTCAAAGCTTCCTCCAGTTTCTCAAACTTTTCGTTGGTCCTTCTTTTTTTTGTCTTCTTTCTGGTCTTGACAGTATATGGTGCCAGGGCTGGTTTTCGTTTGTGGTGAGCCTTGCCCGGCGCAGGGATTCTTAGCACCCACTGCCCCGTCGCTTACGTGGCTGGTAAACGGCTTGTGGTATCTACTTTAATAAAAAATAAATTATACTTTCATAGCGCGATAAGCTGAACAATAAACAATTTGTAAATTAACAATTTATATGATAAAATATATTGATTCCTTAAAAAACTAATTATAATTGTAATAACTTACTTGTGGAGTACCTATATAAGGAAATCATAGGCGTACAGTAATACTAATCGTCTAGAAGTCTCTTCATTGTGTGTCACGTCGATAGAAGGAAATAAAACCATTAGCCATGAAACTGTTAATCTGTAAGTACTCGTATCATCTATTTCTTTCCACCGTTTGATCACAATCTTTAAAATGATAACTTATTTATTATGTACGATTATGATTGTTATAAAAATATACAATATGGTCATTTATTATTATAAATAAATTATAATAATCATTGTTATATTTTTAAAATAAAAATTTTATTACACCGCCTCAAATTTTATACGCCTATCTATCGCATGTTGCATTACAATATGTATATTAATAATAAATAGCATAATATTACTGTATGTTCATAAGCACATTGAGGAATTTTCTAGAAACTGTGACATTCATAATGTTAACACGAGGAACAAACATGTTATGCCTACTACTCGGTTGGGTCGAGTTAGTAAGTCTTTTGTTGGGCGATGTTTATGCTTCTACAGTATGATCCCATAAAATGCACAAAACAAATGTGTTGCGAAATTTAAAAGAATTGTTAAAAAACGTTTGTGTGGGAAAGGTTAATATAGCATAAACGATTTTCTTAATGACACCACGGACTGGGAATAAAGCGAACACCCTCAGGCTCTTTAATTATAAATGTTAATTGTACGATATCACATTGTGATCCATATTTTTATATTTAAAAAAAAAGCCCGCTGAGTTTCTTGCGCCCATTCTTTTCAGGTCTGAGGCTCTTTTGAATGGGTGGTAGTTTTTGACGTTCAATTAGTGATTTTGAATCATATTTTGAATAAAACTATTAGAATTTGAAAAACCGACCAGACTGCAGTAGTTAACTATTTTCTCTATAATTAGTTCTAGCTCCGGAAACATGCAGACAGCATGGTCTCCGGAGTGAGGCAAACGGAACATGAAGAGCAGTTCAGGACAGTCGACCAAACCCCTCACTATATTCATTAAGTAAACGAGATCGGCTATATTATTATCCCACCTTTTTGAAGTTTAACACCTTAATTATACACCGGTTTTTTTATAACAAACTAGCTGATCCAACAGATGTTGTTCTGTACATAAAAAATAATGTACTGTTTTTATGGATTTGTCAACAATATTTCATATTATCAAGAATGATGTCGTATCATATGCTCCTTGCTGTTATAATGAAACTATTTCTTCATAGCATAACTGTCAAACCGTGCCTCATTAAATTCTCACAGAAAATATGTCCATACAAAACAAGTATTGGAAATAAAAATAATTATGGGTCCCAAATCTAAATAAAAACTGTCCTATCTCTCGAGTTGGACTAAACTAACCCATTTAAATCCGTTCATTAGTTTAGGAGTCCATCGAGGACAAACAACGTGTCACGTAATTTATATATATTAAGATGTTATGCTACTATTTAAAGAACTAAAACTTTTTATTTCAGTTGTTACATTGATTTTGTCAATCGTTGCTTTCGCAAGTGCAAAATCAAAACTCTTCTGTGATTCAGCGTGCGAACATAACTACGCTCCTGTCTGTGGCACAAACGGACAAACTTATACCAACAGATGCTTGTAAGTATTCTGAATTATGTTTAAGATAATTCTGTTATAATAAGGGATAGAAAATTTGAAAATATTATGAACATAATATAAAATATTAAGCGCGTACCATTTAAAAGACAACAATACCCTGAGATGTGTTACAATAGAGTGTGATCACTTACCATTATTGTTCTTGGGAATTAAGCCCTATGAAGTATTTTTTATGAAAGATGAGTAGAAACGAGTGTAAGGGTCACCTGGTATTAAGTGATCACCGCCGCCCATATTCTCATGCAACACCTGAGGAATAACATAAGGTGTACGCGCTATTTTTAAAGGTACCCATGTCATATCGTTCTGGAAATACCGTTCAACGAAGCTCATTCATCAGCTTTGTAGTGGAAGAAAGTTCCTTGAAATCTGTACTGTGGAGGAACGCCACACATCCAGATGGTGAAGATGATATCCTAATTTGTGGCATATTTATGTAGCGAATTCGGCGGCAGTAATAAGATCAAACAGCTCTTTGGAACACTCCTCATGATAAATGCGGTTGAACACATACAATAAGCGACGTCTCTACGCAACGCCAAGTGATCTAGCCGTTCACAGAGCACTGTTTCCGATACTAGGCGAGGTGTTGTCGAGGAGCGATTATAGGACAAATGGTTTTTTTTGTGATAAGCGCACTTCTGGTGGATAAATTGGAGAAAGTTCGTTTTTCCAAGGTTTTTGTTTCTATGGCCGTCTCAAGAGAGGCTTCGATAGAAGATACAAGATTTTTCTAGCACTAGTCGACAATTTCCCGAGAGAGACTTCCATGGCTAATGTATAAGGCATCACCAGTGCTGTTGTTTACATAGCAGTGCATGGTGGAGGCGTCCAACATATCACTGATATGCAAAAGAAACTGTATAGGAGATAGCACACACGCCTTGGGGTTCACGGACTTCGGGTTCGAGGAGTAACCGCCGACAACTACCTATATACTGCGCTCAGTGAGGAAGCTTATGGTCTACTTGCATACTCTCAGGAAACCCAAATGATAGAAGTTTTGAGATAAACGTCTTATGAATGGCACACGATCAAAGGCCTTCGCTTGATCCAGGCAAACTGCTAAGGCGCTTCGCTTCATTAAATGGAGAGCTGCTTTCGATAGCCGTAGCCCATCTATGTGTTAGGACCATGGCAAAAGCCTTACGGTCAGTTGTTAATCAACTGGTGACCCTCTAAGTCATACCAGAGCAGGGAGCTAATAGCAATAGGCCTGTAGTTAGCTGGATCCAAACTGTCTCCTTTTTACAGTTCACTTAAACAGAAAATAAATTCGTTCCGACTCCAAAAACTTTATTATTATATGACTATATTTAAAATAAAACTAAAATTCAAGCTTTTTCGAAAAGTAAAACAGAAAGTCATTGACGGTGGCGTGAAATGTGCATCTATCCTTTTTTCAAATGATATCCTGGCACCCGATTCAAATGAATTATCTTTAAGAAGTAAACACCCATCACAAGATACTATTTGTGCTATTCTGGAACCATCTTTCTCCCACACTCATCTACGAGCCAATTATAGTTACATATTAAAACCTGATCTGCCGGATTGTCCTTCCACTAGGGATGCAGGTAGAACTTGCTTGGGAATATTGTTCTCTTAGTAAATCGCATGCTTTCTGGAAAAGTTAATGCTGAAATTACCATAACTTTATACGGTGCAAATAATGCTCTTTTAATAAAAAAGATGGTGGAATTCATCCTTTAGCTGTAGTCTGTACCTTTCGATGATTTGTTTATAAAATTTGTTATAGGCATGTTTCTCTTTGCCTGACATGTAAATTTATTCTGACTCAGTTGGATTTTTTGCCAAGGTGGCTGCGAAGCTAGAGTCCACGCTGGGCGTACTTTTTTGGAGAGTAACTCTGGTTAGTTAGTTACTTTAGCTGGGCTGTTAACACCCTTAGCCTCTTGATTGGGCCATTGTGCGTTCTTAATATGTCTTCTTACTCCAACCAGCCCAGATCATTCCAGAAGTCTAGCAGTCTTTTTAAGATTCTGGTGATTTGAGTATTTGTCCCTGTTGTTCGGCAACACTGCTGCACTCCACAAGCACGTGTTCTGGCACTTCCTCTGCCTCCATGCATCCTCTGCACAAGGGGCTGGCTGTTATACCTATGATAGACAGATGCTTGTTCAAGGGACAGTGACCGGTGACTACACCGACAATTGTACGTATATTTTCCCTGTGTAGTCTCATCAGGTTGCGGTCGAACCTCTGTAACTCTGGCGATGTCATAATAGAATTAAATGTGAAAAATGCTTTTAACTCTATTGACAAAAGTCAAAAGTTCACCTCCTTCGATCTATGATTATATTTGGCAATGTACCACCAACCACCAAATAACCAACCAAATTATTATTCAAAACGTTACTGTTCAAACGTCATATTATTTGATCTTCTGTTGGCTGTCAGTAAGGCGATCCTCTTTGTCCAGCAATATTAAGCCTAGCCATTTATTACGCCATAAAAAATGTTAAAATAAAATTTTACAGCGTTACAAATAAACCTAGTATAAAGTTATAACCGAGCATAAGCCAAGAATACGAAAAATGTTTACAAATAGATATTTTGTTAAGGATTGGGTCTTTTTCCGACGCATAATGTTTCCCGCGTTTATTTGTAAGGCTGCTTGACATTCGAAAAACTTCCTATATATTATCATTGTATTGACAGTGCTGTCAACGATATAGTCAACATTTTGCATATTCTTGGTTTATTCTCAGCCTATAACTTTGTATCAAGTTTATTTGTAAGGCATGTTTTGTATAAATTTATGTAGTTAAGCATGTTAATACTATCAATAATTAATAACTTATACTAAATCAATACTTTCAACGTCAAGTCTAAAACTTTTCTCATTTTAGATTGGACTGTCGCGGTGCAACGTTTGCTCACAAAGGCGTGTGCGAGTCCGCTCAAGAGTCTGGTCAGGATGATTCAACCACTGAGGCATAAGGATCAATGAGCATACATAATGAAGAAATTCAAAACAAATTATAGCAATACATTATTTTAATTATTTGTTTCATTTAAAAGAGCTGTACTTAAGTTACAGGATTCTTATTAGTGATGCCACATATAATTATGTTTCATCATCATTATATCAGCGGAAAGACGTTCACTGCTTGACAAAAGATCTCCACGACGATCGATTCTGCTCTACCCCATCCAGCCTATTCCGGCGATCTTGACCAGATGGTCATCGGTTCATCTTATGGGGGACCAACACTGCGTCTTCCGGTACGTCGTCACCATTCGGGGACTTTACAACCCCAACGGCCATTTGTCCGTTGAACTATGTGCCCTGCTCACTGCCACTTCAGTTTCGCAATCATTTGGATATGATCGCCTCATTTCCTGATCATATTATGTTTAATACGTATTGACAATCAATATTCAAACTATATTCCTTCACTATTAACACTTATGTATTCTTTGGAACTATTCTATAAATTAGTTGTTTCAGTGTTCCTGCGGGATGTCTTGAATGATTTCTTGGAACGCATTCACCGTGCGACAACTAGTAATTTTTGTTATTAATATTATATTTATACTATGTCGAATGGTTGTTGTACTTTTTATTTTTTGAAATCATATGCTGTTGGTTCTAACTAAAAAGTCATAAATTTACCTCAGAATATTCAGTGTAAACCTAAAGTCTAAACGTTCGGTTTATATTACTTCAAATAACATAATTTTTGTTTCAAAAAATACATACAAAATATTACATCGGATGCTTGGCTTTTTTTTTAGTCTATTATTATTAATTTATAATTATTTTAACCTTCAAAGATATCTCGTACGCTATAGCTTATATTCACGCTGTATAAAAATCTTCAGGTGACCTTGCCATTTGCCATCCAATCCTAGCTTATCTAGTTTGTTGACCAGACTAGAACTTAGCCCTGTCGTTCCCCGGATCATAATAAGAATAGGGATATCTTAGGCCCAAGGGTGCCGTGAGAAGTGACTAAGGGCATTGGGAGAGTCCTTTGCACAGGATGCCTGCTAGATAATGGGTACCACAAAGGCGCCTTTTTCTGCCGTGAAGCAGTAATGTGTAAGCATGATGTGTGTGTTTTGGTCTGAAGGGATATTATTGGGAAAATGAGACTTAACATCTTAATGTAATGTAACGTAAGGTGACGAGCACAATTTTAGTGAAACTCATAATTTTTGGGTTTCTCAAGAATCCTGACCGACACTGCATTGTAATGGCCAGGGTTTATCAATTACCATCGCTTGAAAGTCCTGCTCAACTCGTCTCTAATTGCCATAATAAAAAAAAAATGTGTAACGTTACCATAGACGAGACTTTATTATCGCTGAATATATCATGCTGGTATTGGGGTCTCCGTAGAGGTAGGGCACTGGTCAGGTCAGGGCGATGGCAACAGACATCCACTTCATGATCCTACAAATGAAAGCATAATTTAAGACTTATTTTAATGCAACATCATGTAGATCCAGTGGGAGGCTCCTTTGCACCGGATGCCGGCTAGATTATGGGTACCACAACGGCGCCTATTTCTACTGTGAAACAGTTATGTGTAAGCATTACTGTGTTTCGGTCTAAAGGCGCCGTAGTTAGTGAAATTACTGGGCAAATGAGACTTGGCAACTTATGTTTCGCAGTTATAGTGCCGTTCAGAATTTTTGCGTTTTTCAAAAATCCTGAGCGGCATTGCATTGTAATGGACAGAGCGTTTCAATTACCATCAACTGAACGACATGCTCGTCTCGTCCCTTATTTTCATTTAAAAAAAAGATTTCTCTCTGTGTCATTTGCTAAATAAATATCTTGAATATAGACATCACTTCACACTATACTAGAGCGACATTTCTAAAAATGTTACTTGTATAACTAAAAAAAAATATCTGTATTAGCACGCATGTCGATAACATTACTTTATAATTCTGACTGATTAAACAAAAATTGTGCTAACAATACTGATAGCATACGGTAGCAGGGTAACGATTACGTTTCTTGAAAGTGAAAGTTCGTTCGTTCGTTCGTAAAGTTCGTCGGAATACTGGGTCTCGAAATCTCGAGCGATTGCCAATTCCGTGGCCATCTGGAGGGCAAAGCCAAATTGACTTCGAAGAAGCTGGGCGTCATCAATAGAGCACGGCAATACTTCAAGCCGGCCCATATTCTAGCGCTCTAAAAAGCGCAGGTCCGGCCACACATGGAGTATTGCTGTCATCTCTGGTCTGGCGCACCCCAGTATCTGCTCGATCCATTTGACCGCGTGCAACGTAGAGCAGCTCGAATTGACGGGGACTCAGTGCTCTGTGAACGGCTGGATCACTTGGCGTTGCGTAGAGACATCGCTTCATTGTGTGTCTTCTACCGCATTTATCACGGGGAGTGATCCGAAGAGCTGTTTAACCTGATTCCTGCCGCCGAATTCCACCTTCGCACGACACGCCACAAATTAGGATATCATCCCCACCATCTGGATGTGTGGCGGTCCTCCACAGTGCGGTTTTCAAGGAGCTTTCTTCCTCGTACTACAAAGCTGTGGAATGAGCTTCCTTGTGCGGTGTTTCCGGGACGATACGACATGGGTACCTTCAAAAAAAGCGCGTACACCTTCCATTAAGGCCGGCAACGCTCTTGTAATTCCTCTGTTGTTGCAAGAGAATGTGGGCGGCGTTGATCACTTAACACCAGGTAACCCGTACGCTCGTTTGTCCTTCTATTCCATAAAAAAAAAAGTGATCTTAAAGTTTTGGGTGCTCGATTTCAAAGATGAGTGGTATAAGAACTGTTAACAACATACTTGAGACCGAAGAGGTGAAGACCCGCGTCGCGAGCCACTACTTGAAGACCTGTTGCTTCCATCTGAAACAAATTAAGACCATTAATTCCCAAGAGTAAAAATATATTAATTTATTTTAGAAAGAATATTGAAAATAATGAATGAACGGTCTTCAAAATTACTTTAATTACAGATACTTTATCGCATAATATAACTTAGCACTTACATAAATACCACGAAAATCAAAACTCGCTTTAAAAGATACTTCCTGAAAAAAGAATAGAATTTGGAAAAAAAGAATTGAATGGCTAGGTACCCAGATAAACAGGTGAGGTTTTCGTGGTACTTATTTTATAAAAATATATGTATTTGTTCTGTATTGGCCAATAAACAAAAAAAAAGTATTCGGTGCCTACACTAGGTCTAATACTACATAATACTAATGCGAAAGGTCAAAAAGTGCACTCTGCATGTGTGTATGTGTGTGAATGAGTGAGTGAGTATCTGATTAATCAAGTAACAAATATTAACATTATGTGAATGCTAGCCTATCACGTTAAGAATAGCTTCCATATCTTTTTAAGTGAGTGTGTGTAACCTTCGTGTGTAATCTCTGTATTTTAAATTTGACCTGATGAACCGATCAATTTTAGTTGCACATTATGTTTACCTTGTTGTTTATAATTCAAATTCAAATATTTTTATTCCAAATAGGATTCAAAATCACTTACTGAACTTCAAAAACTATCACCCATTCAAAATAGACTGCCTCAGACCTGAGAAAAAGGGCGCATGAAACTCAGCGGGCTTTTTTTTTATTAAAAATATGGATTACAATGTAATATCGAACAATAAACATTTATAATAAAAGAGCCTGAGGGTGTTCACTTCATTCTCAGTCTGTGGTATCATTAAGAAAATCGTTTATGCTATTGTAACCTTTCCCACACAAACGTTTTTCAACTATTCTTTTAAATTTCGTAGCACATTTGTTTTGTTCATTTTCTCGGATTGTAGAAGCATATACTTCGCCCAAAAATAGACTAACATTATGATTGTCACAGTTTCTAGCAAATTCCTCAATGTGCTTATGAACATACAGAACATTATCAAGAATATATTGAGAAGCAACAGTCAAAATGTTTATTTCTTAAAAAAAATCTCATAATGATTCTTTAGGACCTATGTTATAAATAGCGCGAATAGCCCTCTTCTTCAGCACAAAGATGGTATTAATATCGGCTGCACTGCCCCATAACAATATACCATAGGACATATATATGTATGTAAGAATAGGCTAAATCTACCTTGGACTGAAAGAAGTTCAAAGTCGTTATATAGTTAATAATAATGAGACGACGTAAAAAAAGTTTCCAATTTATATTACAAGCTATGGAAGGAGGACTGAGGGAAAAACTCTCAAGTAAACAAGGCTACACGTGTCGATCATTTCATGTAGTTTCATCTGTTGAGTTAACAATATCGATTCTGCTTCAATAAACTCACTTTTATGATTGTAAAACGCAATTCAGGCTTGAACAAGCTTCGAATGAAATTGTGTTTCTGACGAGTGAATGTTTCCGAGTTCACATGGATGTGTGCATTACAGTGACTGTAGAGAGTCACAGGGAGAGAGGGTCCTGTCATTTTATGATCATGTGTGCCCGTCCGTAACTTTGTCTGTCAGTAGGTTATATAAAGGCATAAAAGGCATTTACTTTCTCAAAATTGATTCCCTTAGAATTATTTTTGACGTCATTTCTAATATACTAGATACTACTACCGCTTTGGAAACAAATGGCTCTCTGAGAGAGAAGACGTAGCGCAAGAAACTCTCCTAGCATTTTTTGCGCTCTTTTTAATCAAATATACAATATTGTACTGTCAATGATATTGATATAAAATAATCATAATATAGTCCCAGGCTGTCGGATCACTTAGATATTCAGCTTTGGAGTAGTAGGATTTACGACAGAGCCATTTTTTAATAAAACATTTAAATATATTTATAGATAATGCCTGAACAGCCTGGACTTTAGTTTACTTTTTACTTCAGGCTGGGACTTTATTATAAAAGTGTATACATTTACCCTTAAAGCTATTATATATAGTATGTAACCATCGATATAAAAAAAATCTAGCTAACCCAACAGACATTGTTCTGTTAATGATAAAAAAAACTAATGAATTTTAAAAGTAAGCCATTTTATTATTAAATTTTGACGCGGAAAAAAAATTTTCATGAGTAACAATTTTTACTTATTAATAATTAAATACTTTGACAGCTACGTGAAGAAATAAGACTAACACTAAGGTATGAAATACTCTGGGTATTTAGAAATATACAGTGTTAGACATAAATAGTTTACCGAACCGTCGTTCCACACAGAAAAATGTTTACGTTTTGGTTTTGGGAGAGGTTTGGGGAGGGATCGCTTTCACTACATACAATGACGTTCTATACTCATACGGCCATTCCAAATATACTGTCGACATTAGAGATAAATTACTACCTTCTACTGTCAATAATCTGAAGCTGTCCCAATATACCTGATAAGCAGAGAGCGTACATGTCATGCCGATGACAGGCGTATGACGCCAAGCTACATATAGGTTGGAAAAAAAGAATTGTCGGTTTTTATTATTGATGATTATTTCTTGACTGAATACTATATTATCTGTGTATCTACTAGACTATCTGTGCATTAGTTTCACTCACAGCTCAAGACCCGGCTTATATTCTGTGACTTACCTTCAGGTAGCTCACCAGCTCCCACAGCATTACCGAGTATGGGCATCCCCGCCATGCTGCTACGAGCTGCTCCTCATCATATCATGCCTGAAACAATACGGCATGTCATACAAAAACTGTCGAGAAAGAAAATGAATTATATTGTCAATATTGTAGTGTCTCTTGTGGGGTGATGTATATGCTTTTAAAAAAAGATTCCAGAAAAAGTTCAAAACAAATGTATTACGAAATTCTGTAGAATTGAATTGAAAAGAATTGTTACAAACCGTTTGTGTGGTAAAAGTACTATCACAAGATTGGGAATGGAGCGACCTCAGGCTATTAAATAATAAGTTTTATTATATTATGATATTAGTTATTGTAACCATACTTATTATGAAAAAAAAATAAGCCCGCTGAGTTTTGCGCCCGTTCTTCTCAGGAGAGGAGTTCTCTATTCTTTACCTTTTTGTATTTATTCGTTTTTGCCTTTCAATAAGTGATATCATATCCTATTTTGAATAAAAATTTTTGAATTTGAATTGCTTTTTAATACTTTATAATCACTTAAACATCCACGACCCAACCTACCAAACATTAACTATAATTTGCAGTCCAGGGCCTCCTAGTAGCCCTTGTTTTTATTATAAATTGAAAACTATACCCCACATTAAACGGTTGGTTAAATTCAAAATTGGATTGGATTCAAAAAATGGACCGCTGTTCATTACATATTGCTTTGCCCTCCAGAACGATTATTACGTTTAAGCTGGTTTTTGTGATCCGATGGAATATATTCCGCACCAGAATCGTTGAAAATCCTAGTCCTACTAATATATTCCCTTTCTTCGCGTGCGTCCGTACAGAATGGGAAGTCACTATGTCAACTTAATGGCTGACAGGCTTGCTCTGCATGTTTCAGTATAACAACTCTCTCTGTTATCCCTACTTAAACATTTTATTGAGATAACACCTTAAGATGCGAATGCAACGGGCAACTACTAGTATTATATATAAGTTTTTTTTTACGAGACCCGAAATCTTATTGACGTAAAAGTCCGTACTATAATCGAAATGTCAGGACTTTTAAAATTACAAAATGGTAACTCTAATTGTAAGTCAACTTTGATTACTGATGGCCAATCTCCCAGTGATACTCCTCCTCCGACTCGTCAACACATGTTTGCATTTTTTATGAATTTTCTTTTTTTGAAAGAAGATAAAAAGGAATGGAAGAAAAAAAATAAGATTAAAATCGTTAAACCTAGTACCAGGGGCATGCATATCATATACGCATTTACACAGTGCCTACCTCGTTATGAACCTAAACAAATATAGTGTTAAAGTTAATGTAGTTTAATTTGGTTCCACTATTTTATAACCAAACTTCTATTGAATCCCCACTCATAAATTTTCCTAGATACCTACGGTAAGCAATCTCCAGGCTCAACTACGACTAGTTAGATCCACAATGCCTTCCTTGCTAGAAAATCAATGCAGGCCCCTGCCTTGTAAGGAAATTTAATAAGGACTATAAATACATCTAAGATTGGATTCTATAGAACCCAAAAATACTCATGCAAATACCAATAAACCGAAACAAGGCTAAAATATTCCTATATATATCGTGCTAAACTTATACACAATACCTTCTTAACTTAATTAGTAGTTGTATTAGAGTATAATTAATATTAATTAAAGATTATGCGACAAGTTTCAATCAGTCAATAGAGTTGGGTGGAGGTTGATTGAAACTTATCCCTCGGTTCTTCATCGTGTTTCTAACTTAGAATCCATCTAACAATATATAATAAACATGAATAATAACACTTTCTTAATACAGGTAATATTCCAGATCTATTAGTGGGATGATTCTTTGCTTGCTTCGGGATACTGAATAAGTGGGAAATTCCTAGGCTAATAAGACTTCATGTAATAAAATAATTAAGACTTTCGTGAGACGGTGTGGGTACCGACTAGTTTCGGAACATTCGGAGGTCTTTCATCAGGGTGAGTGGAGTGGTTTCGCGTGACGACCCGTCTCGGTTTCCCCGGATTGGTCCTAGTTTAGAGCGGGGAGCGTTCAATTGTAGTCCAGGTATAAAAGTTGTAAAATCCGACAAGATCCACGATTTCCATAAACAACCGACTCTCCAATACAACAAAACAGTGGACTAGAGAATGAAATATTTTACAGAAGACAGAAACAGTGTCATCAGTGATTTAAAAAAAATTAATATCATTGTTATGTTTTTAAAAAATATACCTCACATCTAGGATTAATACACAAATAAATAGCAGGTTATCAACTGTAAAGTAGATCCTGTAGGTGAAGCCACAACCTGAGCTTTGAACAAAGCAAACAAGATTTTATGACGATACGTCACTCGAACGGTTAGCTCACTTGGCAGAGCACTGGGACGGAACGCCAGAGGTCGTGGGTTCGTGTCCCGCATCGTGCATAAAATTTTGTTTTTAAAATTATTTGTTGATTATATACAGTAATATAATAATATAAATATCTACTGATAAATACCTGAAAAGTAAAACAGGCAATAGCCTGATGAAATGAAAAGATGAAATTAATAAAAAAAAGATTAATTAAAAAATGTATACAATGTAGGACTGTTAATGGTTCCTTTAAACTTTTATGAAGATTTTCTCTTGATAATAGAGGTACTCTGTTAAGCACCAGAGTGTAATATTTTTTGTTTTATTTAAACAAATAAAAAATGTAAGACTGCAGCTAATAGGTTTCGTTAAACTTTGTTTCTCAAAAAGACAAAATCTAGATGAAAATTGAAAATAAATAACAAGTTGATTAACAACAATTAACACGATTTTTATTTTATGGAATAACTTAAAAAAAATACAGTTGATATGTCCGCTTTCAAGCTTCTTGTCCTGGTTGCCAGATTTCAGTGATGGCAACCCTGGTACCATGGGTACCGACCCAGTGCCCAATACACAAAACGTTGAGAAAAGCCGTTATAATAAATAAAGAGACTTAAGGCGTTAATACATGCCAGTAACCTAGCTCATAGGGTAAGTCGTATTTAAAGGTTTAAATAAATATAAATTAATAATAATTGATAACTTAAAAACCTAAGAAAATTTTCTGCATTATACGCCGGAGCTACTGAACCGATTTTGATGAAATTTGGTACCTACAACGATAGACTAGAACTTGGGAAAGGACATAGGCTACATTTTATCCCGGAAAAATCAGGGTTCCCGCGGGATTTGTTAAAAATTGAAATTCATGTCGAGGAGCTATAACTATACCAATAGTAGGCATAGTTTGCCATAGCAATCTTCTTTCGAAATAAGATTCATATAATATGTTGGGAACGAGAGAGAAAATGGAAACAGGAAGTGGAATTGGGCATGAGATAATCTTCAATTCAAAACTAGCTTATTATTTTTAAAAACCCTTTATCTACCTATACGAAGTCACGGGCATCAGCTAGTAAGTAAATAAACTGAAATGCCAATAACAGTAAACGGATGAAAAAACAGATTTGCAAATTCGGCGGCTGAGATTAGTCTTAAATCTACAAAACTTTATCGGGTCTTGTTTCGTTTACTAACAGAGGTATACGATATAAAAATAAGTGTCCATGAAGAATTCTTAGTACAAGAAAGAATCTAGAATATTACCTGCAATGTTCAAGTCGTCAAATCAGCAAAGTATCCGTAAAAACGTGATAAATTACAAAAATTTGGCTTTGCTTAGCATCCCGTGCTTAATGTAGCATGGAGAAATAGATAACGCGCCACTAATAAGTTATAATCTACATGTCTGTAGAACGAACTTATCTACATATAATACTAGCCGTTCCCGCCCGCTTCGCTGTGCGAATTTTAAAAGGAAATAAATTAAACAATTAATAAAAAAAAAGTAGCCATAAACCATCTAGGATAAATTTCCCATCGAATGGTGGTAGTTTCATGTCGATACGATCAGTGGTTTAGGCGTCAAAGAGAAACAAACAAAGACCATTTTCATTATATATATATATATATATATATATATATATATAGATTAATAGATAGACAGTGATATAAATAAACTTAAATCATATTTTACGCACACTAACACAACGTGTCATACAAATCGCGAGTTTAAGACGTAGCTTGTCACGCACACTAAACTAATATTCCTGATCTGTTTTCATCGGTTGTCTAAAAGGTAGAGAGTCTACCTAGATGTATAAATTATCTAATAAAATAAAGAAAGAAAAATAATGTCAAAGATTTTCACTTCGGAAAAGTTGAGCTTTGAGTCACTTTATAATCTATATTACAGTTTCAGCATTTTAAATTATATTTTTTAAATTATATTTTATACAATGTATGTAAAGTGATGCACACAAATTACCAAAACGTTTTGACTAACTTGTGTAAGTTAAAATAAAAAATAGGCGATTAATCTTAAAAAAAAAAACTAAAAACAGTAACTTAAAACGCAAACACTGCATATAAGTAAAGGTATTATTCGAGCAATTATTTAAACTTATAACTCCAAATGGGATCTTTACTACTTTATTACTTCGGGGTTTTTTATTTTTATATCAGGTAATATAAAAAAAATCCCCGAAGGACCGACCAGGCCCCACAAGCAGCGCCCATTCACGAGCATGACGCTAGACCAACCATTGCTTCCCTCGCACATATCTTAGAAACAACCCATCAAACGATGCCGCCACAAGCAGTGCCATTTATGTGAGTATGACAAGCCCTGCCCCGGTAAGATTTTAAATGTATTATTGTCGTAGTACTCAAAAAAATTTACCTGCCTTTATTTAAATAAAATATTTTTCAAATATTAAAATGCATTTAATTGTAGCAGTATTTTAACATTAGATTTTTGGGTAAAAGTTTAATTTTTTTCAACGTTTCGAGAACTTTCCAGGATCACACTTTCAACCGCAGACGCCTTAAGCACTCGTATTAATCTAAGAAAATACCATGGCTTTCATTTAGACACACCAGCTAGTTGTGATCAACCGATGTCACTTGTCCCAACCAGATAGCACCTATAGTGTAATATCCCAGCGGATATTCCCAAGGGAGTGCCGTTGCGCCTCTCTCTCTCCAAGGGAGATCGTATCTGATAAAGACGTAGCGGACACTAGACCAAAGCCAAGATCAGATGGTGTTTATTGCGTAGGCACGTATGTGAGTTCCACATAATTAACACAGCCGTCTGTGTTGGTATGCATGAGCGTTCATCATATCCCTCCCCGCATCGTTTTCACGGAGGGTTGCCCTTCCTCCTATGTCTGGCCGCAAAAGAAAACATGGATTTAAATTATGTTCCAGAATTGCATTCCCTATTTATACCTAAACGTTTAGTTATTTGCTTTTCTTTACTCACACGACACACTAGCAAAGAGACTGGCATCCCCGATGTTGGTGATGTACAATTCTTTTGGAAACCTAGTAAAGTAAATATAATGCTACATTGCACGACTGCAAGCTGAGAAAATAAAATAAAAAGTTATTGGTAATTTTCACCTTTTTTATTCCATTATTTTTCACCCAAATACTCCTCTTTACCGGAAAGAGAGATTTGAGCTACCAGGGTCTCAGCATGAGCTCTCGTTGCGCTCTGCTGCGAAACAAATACTTAATGTTCCTTTCCATAAATCTGATAGTTATCACTCTTCTTTCACTATTAATACCATAACTCTTTGAAATTAACTACCACTTACTATCCGTCAAGAACAATAATAAGCAACCTTTAAAAATCTATTGAAAAAGCATTGTCTGACCTAATGATAGTATCATCAACATAATTCAACAATAATTTAACATCAGAAATGTAAATTCTTATATTTTTTCGAGGATTAGGAGGCTCCTTTGTACAGGCTAGATTATGGGTACCACAACGACGTCTTTTTGTGCCGTGAAGCAGTAATGTGTAAGCATTACTGGGCAAATGAGACTTAACATCTTATGTTACCATTCCTTAATTTGTCGTCATGATTCCATCCAAATATTACCAGCTGACAGTGCCGTGAAGCAGTAATGTGTAAGCATTACTGGGCAAATGAGACTTAACATCTTATGTTACCATTCCTTAATTTGTCCTCATGATTCCATCCAAATATTACCAGCTGACAGATTTGAGATAAGATCCGATAATAATTCTCGTATTTAGTAAAAATATATTGTACCGAAAATTTATGATGTGATTTGGCGGACATAACATTTTTATAGAGAGAACAGATCCTGATATGACGGGCCTTATACTTTGTTTAGTGTATTTTATATAGGTTTTCCTAAATCTATCTATAATAATAGATAGATCCGGATGACTGAAGCTTGGTCGGATTTTTAAGAGTGTACAAAACTTGAACAAAATAAAACATAATAGGACATCTAGGTTCGAACCGGGGTCTTCTGCTTTCCGGATCACCCAATGTCCCATCTGAACTATTACAATCTGTATATAGTCGCGATATTTACCTTTGTATTCTAATGTTATTGTAGCTGTTTCTTATTAAAACACGGATAAAACTATATGTTTGAAATTGAAACCTAGCTAGATCGATTTCTCGCCCCCAAAACCATATTTAAAAGTATAGATGGGTCACCTAGACAACATTCGGTGTTTGTAAATGATACATAAACGCACACATGAATAATTTAACATTGCAATAGCACACTACATTACGATTACACGTCAAAGAAGGATAGTAAATGCAATTATCGCAAGTGAAAAAGAGATAAGTCTAATTTGCTAATTACTTGGTATTTGCATAGCAAAAACACAGAATCATTCACCAGATATGATTTTTTACCGTACACCGTGATTTATCCCTAAAATACGATTAATTCATGAGTTCATGTAATAAAAGTTTTAAAGTGGTAAAACTACATTTAAATTAGGTGTTATTGATTTGAAAAAAAAAAATAATATTGATTATAATATATAGCTCCTACCAATTTTTCAAACTTATATTTGTATAATGATGATATAAATTATTTGTACAGAAAATAATAAAAAACATACAGACATATGAAAACAAAACCGAAATGTATTAACAATAAGGGTTCCATTTTTACAATTGTACTAACGACGGCTCCCAAAAAGTTTTAAATTTACAATTATTATTTCTTTAATATTATATTATTTATGAATGTATTTCTGTTGAGGGTTTATTACAATAAGATAATGGGAGAAACAGAAAATGATCCATTGATTCTTCTGCAGTTAGCAAGGTACATACCGAAAGGGCTGTGTTACTGAAAAAACTCCTACGCAAGCAGATAGCACTTACTGTCTACGTCTGCTATCTACCCTAAAACTTGTTTTTGTAGTTTGATAGTTCAGCTATACGCACTTGTTTATTAAAACATGTTAAATTTAGTATTACATTCACTGCAACAACGCCTTTTTTACATCATTTCCTAAATTGTCCTAAAACATACTACCTCGATCAAACCCGCAGCAAACAGGGTAGTTGCGGTATATTCGGAGTATTATCGTATCGTTCCAAATGTGTCGTTGTCGATTTTGCGAGTAGACCTCCTGGTACGTTACATACATCCCAAGATTAAGTACTAATAAAATATCAAATAGCCTGCTATTACTAATCTCATTCTATACCACCTTATTATAAGACTTTGAAAGCCAGAACTTATTATAATCATCATAATATTATTTAAGAAAGACGCTCCCTAACTAACTAGAAAACTCAAGATTCGCAATCAAACGGTTACGAACGCTATGTATGCTGCCTACGATTTCACTTCTGGTTGATTAATCTATGACACATACTAATTGTCCTTGTCGCGCTACAGTTGACATCATATTCTCTATCTTGCTCGAACCACCACGTTAATAATTCGAGATTTATTTGTAAATAAGAAATAAAATCGTGATAAAATACAAATACGAAGTTCTTTTATATAATTTCGTATGGTATGAAATACCTTCACTCTTATATATCTTGCAAACATAGTTTTTACATTTGCTTAAGACACAAGTTGGCATTTTAGATTATTATTGTCACGCCACGAAAACGTTCGGCTTAGTTCGCTGCTATTAGCCGACTAAATGAAATTACGACAATTGCCTGAATTTGTTAGCAACATTTTGCGCGCGCTAGTGCGATATCTACCTCTTTATTGTATATAATATCATTGCCCAAAACACATTAACGTTTACACATAACTGTTTCATGGCAGAAATAGGCGCGGTTTTGATACCCATAATCTAGCCGGCATCCTGTGTAAAGGAGCCTCCCACTGGTGAAAGAAATTGTGAAATCGGTCCAGTACTTTTGGAGTTTTGGTTACAAACATACAAAAACATAAAAGTCTTTCCTCTTTATAATAATAGTACAGATTACTCAAAATTACACTCCAACTATTATTATATTATTATTTATCATAATAAATATAATATTAGGTCCTTACATATGAAATTGGCGTTTTGTATGCGAGGAACAAAAAGTCGAATATTTTTAAATATAATATATTTAATTAATCAAAGTATAAACCATTGTTTTCTATGCACTTTTGCCATCTCATAGGTAGTTCATTGATCCCTTTACTAAAAAAACCAGTCGGACGGGAATCAATAAAATCTGTGAAGGCGATACGGAGTACGGAGGATGTCTTAGACATTCCAATTGAAGCTCTTCTACTTTGGTAACCGTCTGTTGTGCAGTGTGTGGTCTAGCGTTGTCGTGAAGTAGCAGTGGCGTGGAGCGATTGACCAGCCTAGTTTGTTTAGCCGCTAGCTTTACCATCATGGTTTACAATTGCTAACAATAGACATCAGCCGTAATAGTCTGGCCAGATTTGAGAAAACTGCAATGAACAATACCGGCACTAGTCCACCAAACGCTTATAATTAACTTTTTTGGGGTTAATTTTCGCTTGGGGCAGGATTTGGCTGGCTGGCCAGGATCCAACCATTGCGCTGAGCGCTTCCGAATATCGTAAAGAATCCATTTTTCATCACAGGTAATGATTCGGTTTAAAATACCTTCATTATTGTGCCGGTTCAGTAATGTAACGCAGCAGTCGACGTGCGTTTGCCGGTTTGCTTCAGTCAATTCGTGAGGTACCCACCTTTCAAGCTTTTAAGCTTCAAGTGAATTAAAACAGTTTTATCACTAACACCGCAGCCTGCAGCTAACTCGGACATGGTTTGCGATGGATCCGCTTCCGCAATAGCCTTCAATACTTCATTATCAACTTGGGTCTCAGGCCGTCCACGGGGCTTGTTCTGCAGGTCGAAATTTCCAGACCGAAAACGTTGGAACCAAAAACGAACTGTGTTTTCTTTTGCAACATGACCGCCATACACATCATTCACCCTTCGAGTCGTTTCCGCAGCACTAGTGCCACGGCGGAACTCGTATTCGTAAATAATGCGATACTTTAAGTTTTCCATTTTGTAAAATGAGTGACGCAAACAGAAAAAAAAACAGAAGAAAAAACAAATGAATGACGGTCATCGAAGCACCAATACATGAGTAAATAGCTGTACAAATTTGAATTTGGAATTCCTTACGAAAGAGGAGAACATCGTGATTAAAGTGGCCAGTACGAAATACGCCAATTTCATATGTAAGGACCTAATATTATTAAATGACTATGTTTGACATTTTAACATTTTCGCCACCAAATTGTTTGTCAATATTCAAATATTAGATTTTAGAAACTTGTCAATCCGGGCGAGGTATGAACAGACACGTTAAGCGAGATATACACGTTCAATGAACGAGTACAAGAAATTCTATATAAATAACTTTAATGTCGTTTTATAATGATAGTTTCTAGGATCGGCCAATTAATAAAACGATAATGTGTTGCTCTGAAATAATAAAAGATTTATTATACTTTATAGTTTATAACACACTTAATTTATAACATCACCATATTAAAACAAACCTGAAATGATAAAAGAAACGACATTAAAGTTTATTCTTTAAATATGCCAACTCCTTATTAATTAATATTGATTATTTCAACTATCAATTCCAATCTTTTCATATACTTAATCTATTTTACCTATAACGTCCAGTGTGATAAAACTTTAAAACACAGATTAGACACAAGTCACTGACATCGACAACACATTCATAAATGTTTTGCCAGTCCTTTAAGGAGCGCGGGAAAATTCACATTCAAAGTAATTATGAAAATAGGAATGTATTTTCTTTACATATTTAAGTAAAAATCTCAAAGGATTTGCTGATTATTTCTTAAAAAATTGGTTAGAACTTATAACATTCTTGAAAATACAAATCAATTGTCCATGACATTAGGAGTACCTACTAATATTTTTTCTCCAAATATAATCATATATTTTTTTCCAGACTTTTCCATATAGTAGGTACCTAAACACCACAACAACCTATATATGTATATAACACAGAGTTTATTAGTTTTATTTTTCTTTCTATGCCTAATAAAATGTACGAGTATAATTAATCTAGATGACTCTCGGGTAGCTGGGTTGGTTTGGGTAGATCTGGCCGGTGTGAAAACTCGGAAAAACGAGATTTCTTTGAGATGAGACGGTCTTGATTGGTTTTTCTCCCATGGAAACTTCAGCATAGTAAACGTCATCAATTCCAATCGTTAAAGATTAAGAGATACACAAAATATTGAAATAAAAAAAATATATAAGTCATAGTCATGAAAGTCGAGCCAAGAAGCGAGTAAAAAGATGAATCGGTATTCGTCTTAGCAGGCGCGGATCTATGTATGGACGTAAGCGGACGCCGTCCGAGCACCGAGCACGCAATCAGGAAATAACATGTCAAAAACAACATATATACATATAGACATGAAATGCTTTTTTCAATATATAAGACACTAGTTAAATTTGAAGACGCTTGGCTGGGCTATTTATAGATTAATATAAAAATGCTCCAAAAAATGTATAATTAAGTGTAAACATTTAATAACGAAATCTTGAGGATATGCGATTATTAACAAACAAAAAATATATTTACACATAATATATAAATGAAACATATTATACATATTACAATTTAGTTCCAGCTTTCCGTATCAAAACTGGCCATCATCTCATAGTTCAAGTTTCAAGACTTGCTAATCGGCATAATGTGTGCCTGGACACGCTTCAGGCGGACACACTTCACACGATCCTTCATCACGTGGATGACGTAGCGTTGACATTACTATCCATGTATGGCGTTGTGTCTTTAAATTGGACGTAATTCTAGAAAACGTTCCAAACCACAATCATGTCAAAATTGAGTTAAAAAACACAAAACTGGTCACGTGATTCATATTAACGGACTGACAAAAAATGGCAGCCCTACTGTCACTCTTTAAGAATTTCTTTACGAATTCCTTAAAATGTGATGTTTGTAGCTTGAAACGTTTTACAGGAACTACATCCAATTATTATTTTTTCTCTTTACTTTTTTATTTGAAGTATCTTTTGTGGTTATACATATTTTAACCAATACCTCGTTAATCTAATTATTTTTCTTTTGACCTAAGCGCGCCTATGAAGTTTAATAATTATTAAATCATATTAATTCATATTACTTTAATCAGATTTGTTTACTTGTTTTTTTTTTGTAGGTATCATAAGCTAAAACTAGTGTACTCATAGAAATCTTGCTTTTCTTTTGTATGTCTGTTATACGTGAACTGACATCGAGAATAGCTTCTAGAGCAGTTAAGTCTATATTAGGTACATCGTCATCATCAATCTTTGGATGATAAGCTGATTCCTTTCTAGACATTCTTTTAGCAATTTCGTCTATCTTTCCAGCTGCATGTGCAACGTTAGCTGCTTTTTCCTTCATCATCTGCTTCAGTTATTTCGACTCCAGGAGGTGCCGGACCTCCAGCTTCATCTGCCATTTCAAATAATTATTGTGTTTCCAAAACAATCCACACACTATGACTATACTATTATCATTGACACTAGATACAAAATGGACGCTGTTTTTTTCTTTTCCAAAGTGAAGCAACTCGCTCCGATAGTTATTATCGATCGATATAATATATTAAATAGCATCTCAATATATTTTTGATAATGTTATGTATGTACATAAGCGAATTTACTAGAAATTAGACCTGACCTGGCCTTAGACCTGAGAACAACGGGCGCAACAAACTCAGCGGGCTTATTTTTTTTATAAGAATACTAGCTGACCGGACAGACGTTGTTCTGTATATGATAAATAAAATAATGTTTTTATATGAATTTGTCAATAATATATCATAACATCAAAAATTACTTCGTAAATACTGCTCTCATAATGAAATTGTCTCACAACAGAACTGTCAAACCGTTTGTCAATAAATTCTCTCATAGAAATTATGTATGGACACATCAAAGGAAAAACAAATTTGTTGTTTTTATTTAATTTAGCAGCATTTTCCTATTAATTCACCTTTTAAACCTTCTCTGGACTTCCACAAATAATTGAAGACCTAAATTTGCCAAATCTGTCCAGCCGTTCTCGAGTTTTAGCGAGACTAACGGACAGCAATTCATTTATATATATATATATATATAGATAGAATATAGTTAAAATGTAATAGCGTAAAATAAAATTTACTATCTCCATATTTACGATCCATCCCCAATCTGTGGTATCATTAAGAAAATCATTCATGTTATACGTTTTTAACTGTACCACACAAACGTTTCTTAACAATTCTTTTGAGTTTCGTAATACATTTCTTTTAAACTTTTTCTTGAATCTTGTTGTAAGATCATATACATCGTTAACAATGGTAGTTAAAACTAAGACAAAATCCTCCAATTAGTTCAAAAAGGACGTCCATTATACATGTATTTCATATTATTCATATTTTCAATGTAATTCAATGAGACATGTTTGATCCTGTATAGCTTTCTATCCCTTCCAACGATATATTATTGGGTTGCTGAGGAATAAAAATTATATGTGTCTTATCTATACTAATATAAATATAAAGCTGCAGTGTTTGTTTGAACGCGCTAATCTCTGGTACTACTGGTCCGATTTGAATTATTCTTTCAGTGTTGGGTAGTCCATTTATCGAGGAAGGCTATAGGCTACGTTTTTTTTCAAAATTAGGGATCCGTAATAAAATTGCTATTTTGTAACACAAGGTGTAAAATCGAAAACCTATTTTTGCGTGCGCTGCAAAAACTATTGACAATAGAACAAAATTATGTACAGGCTATAATATAGGCAATATTTTACTACTTATAAAACTATCGCGTGAATTATACTTTATATGGCAAAACAACGTTTGCCGGGTCAGCTAGTATATTATATTGATATGGAAACGTTGTTCATATCATTATCATACAGCCAAACCCCTATTAATATATATGTAGGTCTCTCTTCATCGTAACGCATGTTCATAAAATCTAATTCACACAGGCCCAAAAGAAGCATCCTTTCTCAAAATCAATGAATCTTAAGCTCATTGTAAGGAGTTAATTAAAGAAGAGAGATAACATTGAGAACTATTAATTATTTTCACTTGAAAATACCTCGCCAGTGTAAACTTAATTGAAATCTTGAGGGAATCGAGACGAGCTGGGCGCTATCAATTCTGAAGGTATCGATAAAGTACCATTGTTACTCAAGCCATTGTTAAATGTTAACTGTTTCATAAGAATTATGAATAATTGTACACGTTTGCCAATTTTTTTTCATGAAATTCAAAGTCAATTAAGAAAACTAAGCGCCTTTTATTCGTCAATATATTTCTTTTAAATTACTAAATCTACCATATGTTCAGAAAAAGTAGAGCTCGTGATTACACAGATTACATTATATTTTACAATGTCTGTAATATACAAAACAAATTAGTTTGTAAGGTGCTGCATCTAATATATTAAATATGTTAGTTAAAAGCGTTTTAAAAAATATATATTAAATAAAAAGTAATGAAAAATAAACTGTATAAATATGAATTATAGTATATTGGATGCATCAACCTTTACAACTTGAATTCATTGTTTGTATAAGGATGCTTCGTGAACATGATGGTCTTGAATACTGTCATAATTAATAATCGCATCAACACTGACCTTTATAAATACCACTGGACAGGCTGTTCCATATGTTTGAAAGCAAATTTTTTGTGCCTCTTTGAAGCGCCACTCACGAGTGTCCAAATAACTAATTTTAACGTATAATACAAATGGCTGCGAAGGAACGTACAATACTCTGAAGTATTTTTGCATTTTGAATTAATTTCATTTGTTTTCCCTGTTTTTTATACTTCAAGAATCAAAGTAATAAAGTATGCAATTTTTTTGTAAATAGTCTCCCACCATCTATCGATGTTTGCTGAGGTTGTCATCACTAGTTATAGTACCGCAGACTCTCGCTACATAGCCCACAGCGCCAAAATGGCGAATATCAAACAGGCACAAAAGTACTTTGACAGCCGCCAGTCCAGTGGTATATATAGTAGTGGTCAGTGCATCCAACAAATAAGTACAATGAATTACTATAACTCGTGTGCGTGGCATCTTGACACTCAATGACATCTTTCAAATTTTACAACATCCGCTTCGTGTTATTTTACATTGAAATTAATAAAATACAAAATACTTACTGATGATATGTGATCCCAGAATCATTCTTATTCCTTGTAGTATTACTTTTACGAAGTTTTATTACGCAACCCGCCATTTTAGTTCAAGTATTAACAAACATTGTTCGAGACTGGCTAGAGTGTTCGTTGCCGCACTTTGCGACACTGCGATATCTAGTTGGAGCGCAGCGGAGACCAATCCTTAATCTAAGCTCCATATATATTTTTGTTTCGCGAGAAAGAGACAGTTATTTTGTATTATTTTTATCTAAATTTATTATAAAGTATTAATATTTAATATAAATATTATAAAGCTGCAGTGTTTGTTTGTTTGTTTGAACGCGCTAATCTCTGGTACCACTGGTCTGATTTGAATGATTCTTTCAGTGTTGGGTAGTCCATTTATCAAGGAAGGCTATAGGCTATGTTTTTTTTTTCAAAATTAGGGATCCGTAATAAAATTGCTATTTTGTAACACAAGGTGTAAAATCGAAAACCTATTTTTGCATGCGCTGCAAAAACTATTGATAATAGAACAAAATGATGTACAGGCTATAATATAGGCAATATTTTATTACTTATAAAACTATCGCGTGAATTATACTTTATATGGCAAAACAACGTTTGCCGGGTCAGCTAGTATTTAATAAAAGTGAAATATTCAATTTTAAATTTCCGATTAAATTCGACGTAGTAGCTAATAGTAATTAAAGTTGCTATTTGATATTTTTTTTAAATGAGCAAAAGTTCTTTTTAACTGGCTTTTATTACACTTACATATATCTTCGCTTATGTCTATGTTTAAGAAAAGTATTCTTGTATATAGGGATTCATTTAACGACAGTTACTGAATTCAAGATAAACACGAGAATATAACTGTTAATCCGACATTGTCCATCGTAAGAACGTGTCTGGTCTGATATCGTCGGATGTAGTCCTCTTTTCTCAACCATTATGTCCTGGAGCCTGTAATGTCCTTCCCCGCTACACATTAAACTGTACTACTCTGTAACAATGACGTTATTACTGATAATAACACTAATACAAGTAAATATAGTACCATATTTGTATTTTTAACCGACTTCAAAAAAGGAGGAGGTTCTCAATTCGTCGGTATGTTTTTTTATGTTTGTTACCTCAAAACTTTTGACTGGGTGAACTGATTTTGATAATTCTTTTTTTATTTGAAAGCTGGTGCTTTCCGTGTGGTCCCATTGTAATATGGCCATCTTTGCTGAGTCGGTGTCAGCCAAGATAGGTTTGTTACTATATACATAGTTATAGGTGAGATGTGCTTGAGTCGTGAGGAGGTGAGAGGCGAGAACGGGTGGCGGTGGAAGGACACCGATTTCAAAAAAAAATAAAATCGTATCTAGAATTAGATTAATTAGATTGTATAAAAATACGCAATTATTTTTATACTTTTTAGGGCACATTATATCTATTGTTTTGGAATAGTGGTTTTGAAGTCGGTTGTTTTTAACGACTTACGGTCGTTTTCAATAACGTATCTCTTGTTACGGATAAATTGCTATCTATCTATCCATAGTAATGTCCAATATAGTTATATTGTTAGTTAAAGTCCAATGCTATCTGTCCATAGGTTATTGAAATGTAAGTAAGCGTAAAAGGATAGTTTTCTCTACCTTTACGGCCGTTCCCAATATTCAGTCTATCTCTTACTAGAGATAAACATCGTAACTATCGTTGACTTTTCTGTCCCAGTAAAATTATTGACGGTATCTCACCTTATCGGTACATGCTGTCTGTCAATGGGACGACGCACCAGCGATAGAAGTTTGTATGGAAATTAAAATTGAAGCGTCCCAATATGAGGCGATAAGAATGACTTATCGGGTATATTGGAACAGCGTCAGATTATTGACAGCTAAGTACTGACAGTAGAAGGTAGTAATTTATCTCTATCTGTAGATAATATATTGGGAACGGCCGTTAATGACAAGATCTTATCTATCATAGTTGTCCAATGTCCAATTTATTTATATTATTAGTTAAAGTCCAATGCTATTGTCGATAGGTTATTGAAATGTAACTAATCGTAAAAGGATAGTTTTGTCTACCTTTAGTAAGTTAAACTAAGGATAGATAGGTAATTGAAAACGGCCGTTAGTGACAAGATCTTATCAATCTATAGTTATGTCCAATATAGTTATATTATTAGTTATAGTCCAATTCTATCTGTCGATAGGTTATTGAAATATAAGTAAGCGTAAAAGGATAGATTTGTCTACCTCTAATAAGTTTAACAAAGGATAGATAGTTTATTGAAAACGGCTGTTACTGTGCTTTAAGATAATATGCGATTTAAATTAACAAATGAGAACTGAAGGTCTTAATTTTAATATTTTTTGTCTGCTAATAAGTCGGCTTTTTTACGGTTCCTCATTTTTTTTTTTCATCAAAACCTATGGGTTTCTCCCACACGTGAGGGGTTGGATCTATGGATAGTTCTATAAAATATGATATTGAAGTTTCTACTACCATTTTTTTCTAAATTAAATAGTTTGCGCGAGAGATACTTCCCAAGTGTTAAAATGTGTCCCCCCCCTGTAACTTCTAAAAGAAGAGAATGAAAAAACTAAAAAAATATATATAATATACATTAACATGCAAATTTCCAACCAGAATTGGTTTGAACGTATTATTCAAACATCGATCAAAGTTATCATCGAACTACAAGAACTTTTATATTATGTTACTTGATGCTACGGGTGGGGATTTTCAAGGCTCCTGAGCGGCACTGCATTGTAATAGGCAGGGAGTATAAATTACCATCAGCTGAACGTACTGCTCTTCTCTTTCCTTATTGCCATTAAAAATAGTGTTAATAGCGGGAAACTCTAGCTTTTACATATAAAAGAATGATAGAAAAAATATTTTCAAGTCATAAAATATTATCCAAAAAATAACTTTTATTGTTTTCTTGTTGTGATACCTTAATTTGTTGTACATTCAACTCATTATTTGTTAATATTTGATATATTTCAAGCGTATTAGAATGTAACAACTACTGGTTGTCCTATAAATAAATAAATAAATAACAATCAATCTGTTGAAAGTGGGTATAATCAAATAATATTTTATTGTATTTGTAATTTAAGATACTTATGCCGTCTATAATTATAGTTTTGTCGTATTTATTTCATTTATTGTGTATAACTCGTACGAAACCAATGGATCAACTGGTCTGTTATTAATTCGAGAGTGCGATTTAGGCTTGCCGCCATATCTATTCAATGGACTATCATAAAATTTTATAAGTAAAAAGGATACCGGGTCCCTAAACAAAATCGTAGAGCAAACGTTGATACGAAAAACTCTGCTATTAAAATTTTGCTAGGCGTTATAAAACAGCATTATTTTTTAGCATTAGATTTTTACATTGGTGAAGGCGAAGTGAATGATTTTTATTTCATCTCTCCTCTCTGTGTTGTCATTTGACAGATGGCTTTATGAAGCTATAAACAAGTTTATTATTAATTTCCTCGATGTTTCTAATTTCCGTTACCTTGCGCCTTTACGACGCGGACGTCTGTTTGCGATATAAGAATTATGAGTATTATCCGTCAATCTTAATATTAATTTCATAATATTTCTTTCTCTCCCTCCACTCGAGCCCATCAGCCTAGCAAAACTCTCTTAAAAAAGCGATTGTATGAAACGTGCAGTCATTGATAGATTGACAGATGACGGCTATAATTTTGTAAAAAACGGAAAAAGCCGAACTCCAACTACGTTTTAAGCAACTGTTCGCTTCTGTTCAAAGTTAGCCTGATTATAATTCGTTATAGGGAAGGTGTACGCGCTTTTTTTTGAATATAGAGTATTTTCATCCTCTTTGGAATCCATCTGTATACTATTAAAATTAAATCAATATCAATTAATTCATGTAGGTCAAATGACATTTACGAATGTTAAAAGTTTTCTTTTCTTTATACATTTACCACCATTTTGGTTAAAAAAAAAACGATTGAAAAGGTTGAGCTTTATTGAGAATTGGCAAGGAAGTGATTGCCACTCTTTTAAATCAATATTTATAGCTTCATCGTTTTACAAATCATTTCAATTAAATACAATATACGTAAAGTGATGCAACAAAATTACTCAAACGTCAAATACCGAACGCCTTACACGAGTTAGTAAAAAAAAAATAAGTGTTGTAATAAGTAAAAACACTGTTAGAGTCTAGAGAATAGAGTCTAGAGAATAAGTAAAAACACTCTGAGTTATTGAGTACATATGCATCTATGCACACAGATTGTAAATAAATAAAGGGATTATGCGAGCGTTATATTAGCGATTATAAAAAATTACTTTAATTTTTAAAACAAGGAGCAGAGTTTCTGGTAACAGGGTCATCAACAAAATTTAGGGAAGGGAACGACCCGCCCCACGTCACCGTCACAAGCAATAGCATTTAAGCGAGCATGACGAAGCCTGTCACGAAAACTCAACCAAATAAAAAAAATGTTTATCTACATATTATACAATAAGGAACTTACATAATACCCTCTACTAACAAATTATTTCAGTTAAAGTATTGATAATCATTAATTAATTATTGCGCAGTCTCATAAGATTTTACGAACTCTAAAATTAAATTTAGTTTTGAAAACTGAACAATAAATAATAACTGAAAGAATAGAGTGCCAAGCAAGTGCCAAGTGTGAGATGTTTAACCTTTTTGATCGAGTAAAAGTTAACTCCGATTTGTATGGCGTCGAAAGAGCGCCATTTAGTGACAGAAGAGGAAAACATCATAGCGCTGCCATCTAATAGGACGGCCATTTATGCCTTTGCGATAGAATTGTGGTGATCTAGATTCAACAAACTGTGTGGAAGCATTTTGTACTCCTCCTGAGAAGGAAACTTTTTATCGCATTGAAAATTGTCCAAATCACGGAAAAATTGGTAGTCTGTTGGAGAAAGGTATGGCGGATACGGAGCAGTTCCTGTAGGATAAAAACGGCTTCTGCTGTGCTGTAGAGGTATCGTGTAAACGTGAAGCAATAATGGTGAAGATCGATTTATGAGTCGAGGCGGTTTCACTGCTAGTTTTGCTATCGTAGTTCGGAGTTCGACACAGTAGACATCTGCCGTTATTGCTTGACCAGATTGGAGAAAGCTATAGTGAATGACACCATGCTGAGACCACCAAACAGGTACCATTTCCTTTTTATTGGAAAACTTTACTTTAGGTCACTGTTGTGGAATTTTACCTGGAGTCAGCCATTACATTTTTCGCTTACGGTTATCGTAAAGAATCCACTTTTTATCGCAAGTCAAAGTGTCTAAGCTGAATAAAAAAAACAACTGAAAGTCGATACTCGAACGTTACACATTTTTTAAGAGAAGAACTACATAGGTACCATGTGAAGAAGTTTCTCTTAAAAATCTCACACCAGTAAGGTTCTATGTCAGTTCGAAGTGCCTATTACAATAAAACGGCATTTGCATACTTTAACTCCTATTAGGCTATTAACATCGACTTATTCTACAAGTATATAGAAAAGTCTGTATACATTTGTAATTCAATCATAAAGAAACAGGGTCTTTATGCAAGGGACGGCGGTTCAAATTTAATTTTAGAAAAGTTAATTATTATTCGTTCTGTACAAAAAACAATAAATGGTTGCCCGTTGTTATTAAATATATTGTTATGTATTCAACCTTTAAAGAATTTTGATATTATTTTTTCATCCAATCATATAAGTAAAGCCTTAAAACCCTTAAAAGCTGTATTTTAAAGGTCTTTCACCTTTGCGGTCACTGGAGGTCAACCTCTGAAGTTACATCGTAACTTTACTTAAGTTGATGTTACTTTAATTTGGTGTTTATAGTAGAATTTAATGGTTTGGTGATCACGAAGTATCAACTATCAATAAATCTTATATCTTTAAGTAATTCTTGTATATATGCTTGTGGCGGTGACATGGGACGGGTCGTCCCCTTCCCTAACATATGGTTGAGGGAGGCGATGGCTGGCTTATGCGTCATGCTCGTGAACGGGCGCTGCTTGTGGTGGCAGGATGATCCTGTTGCCGAGGGCTCTGCTTCAGTTCTTTGGAAGTTATTATATGATTTGTAAGTCGAAGAAAATGTAAATCATAATATAAAAGAGTGGCAATAAGTTTCTGGCTACTTCTTCTCATTAGCTTTCCCTTTACGAAGTAGCGGTAGATTCAATAAGAAAAATATTTTTTGGCATTTGACATGTGTCATTTCCATGAATGTAGCTAATTCATGTCTGTTCCTGGTGTTAACATTATGATTATGACAATTTCTGGCAAATTCACTTATGTGCTATCAAGAATATATTGAGAAGCAACAGTCAAGATGTTAATTTCTTTGAATTTTGCTCTCAATGATTGTCTAGGATTAATTCCTAGGTTATAAATAGCGCGAATAGCCCTCTTCTGCAGCACAAATATTGTATTAATATCGGCAGCGTTGCCCCATAGCAATATACCATAGGACATAATACTATGGAAATAACTAAAGTATACTAGTCGCGCCGTATCTATGTCAGTTAATTGTCTAATCTTTTTAACCGCGTATGCTGCAGAACTAAGTCTGTTCGCCAATCCTTCAATATGGGGGCCCCATTGTAATTTGGAATCTAGAGTTATGCCAAGAAATATAGCAGATTCCACCGGTTCTATCACCTCTCCGTTTAACAAAACATTTGCATTTACATTCTTGACATTTGGTATGGTAAATTTAATGTATTTAGTTTTCTTGCTATTTAACAATAGGTTATTAGCGCTAAACCAGTACACGATTTCAGATAAAATATCGTTCACTTCGTCATACATAGCTTGGTTTCTTTTCACTTTGAAAATCAGTGAAGTGTCATCCGCAAACAATACTACCTTATGTTTTTTCTCTTTGAGATTAGGAAGATCATTTATATAGATAAGAAAGAGGAACGGTCCAAGAATAGACCCTTGTGGTACCCCCATACTGAGAGGAGTCCCAAGAGATCTCCTGCCATTCACGTCGCCCCTCTGAATTCTATTGTTTAAATATGAAGTCAGAAGATCGAGCGCAGTTCCTTTTATGCCATAGTGGTGTAGCTTCCTGACCAGCGTTGAATGTTGAACACAATCAAAAGCCTTAGATAAATCACAGAAGATGCCAAGTGCATTCTGCGATTCCTCCCAGGCATCAAAAATATTCTTGATCAGCTCAACACCTACATCCGTTGTTGAACGTCCCCTAGTAAAGCCAAATTGTTTCAAATGAAGTAACTTATGAGAGTTAAAGTAAGTAAGCATTTGGCTTAAAATTATTTTTTCAAAAATTTTACTAAGGGTCGGCAAAACCGACACAGGACGATAGTTGTTCGGGTCAGAAGACAGTTACAAGTTACAAGACTATAATAGCTCAGATGAGACATTGGGTGATCCGGAAAGCAGAAGACCCCGGTTCGAATCCACTCCAATCCAGTTTTGTACACTCTTAAAAAACCGAGCAAGGCTCGGTCGTCCAGGTACTAAGTAACAATACGCTGCCGATCATTTCAATATTCGACTAATGAATGAAAGATTGCATTTTTATTTATTTTTTATGAAAGAGGATAAAAGAGCATAGGATAAAAGAGCATAGGGGTCATCTGATGGTAAATAACCAGAGGAATCACAAGAGCGTAGCCGTCAAATAAACGTACATATGAATTCGAAAACCAAACACACATTGGTACGTGGCGGACGGGCAACGAACCGGAGGCTCCATAGTAAGAGTCAACGGTTACACCTATTGTGACACCGAGCTTCAAATTTCATTTCAATGATATGCTCAATCTGAAGAGGTAAAAATAGCATCATTTTTTCTAAATGTTACTTTATATATAATACTAGCTAACCCTTCAGATGTTGTTCTGTACATAATAAATATAATACTGTTTTTTTATGAATTTGTCAATAATATTTCATTACACAACAAATTATCTCGTAAAATATGCTCCCTGTTGTTATAATGAAATTGTTTCACAGCGGAACTGTCAAACCGTGCGTCACTAAAATATCCATACAAACAAATATTGAAAATAAAAATAATTATGGGTCCCAAATCGAAATAAAAACTATCCTATCTCTCAAGTTGGACCAAACTACACTCAATGAAGTAATCCCGAGTAAAATCCATTCATTAGTTTAGGAGTCCATCGCGGACAAACAACGTGTCACGTAATTTATATATATTAAGATATAAATAAAAGAGGGGGTAAGCGGGCAAGAGGTTCACGGCATGGGGAGTGGTGAGGCAACCGCCCATGGACATCCACATCAACAGGTGTCAAGAGATGCGTTGCCGGCCTTTAAGATGGGATTCTGATTTTTTCTTGAAGGTCCCTAAATCATACCGGTTCGGGAAAACAGGAGACGGTTATTGATTCTACAAAATTATATACTGTTTTCGTCTTGGTTTTTAAACCTAAGGATATCTCATTTTAGTTTTATAAATGTGAACACAATTTATACTAATAAAACCGCTAGCCACACACAATATTCTGTGCAATAGATAGACTTATCATGTACATAATATGTTGAGCCGTCAACATCTTATTTATTTTTCAACATAAAATTAAGCTTACCATTAAAAGCTGTCTAGTTAAATTAACTTTTGTTATACTAAATTTTATACAAATTTAACATTTATACAGTAAATACTTATAAAACTTGAAAATGATGGCCATATGTAATTATAATTTTATATTTTATAATAAGTAGTTTTCTTAAGTCATTTCGAATACTGAATTTATAATCTCTTTTCAAATAAAAAAAACCCTTAAATTATTTCTAAAGTATTCGGACATGTTTTGAAAGTATTTAAAAAATATAAACCAAAAAAAATTAAATGAATGTTAAGGTATTTCTTCATTAATGCTATTTTAAATTTAAATATTATACTCGTTAAATTAATGGTCATTAGACATTTTAGAAATAAGTTTTATTCTATTTTTAATATCAAAATTAAAGTTAATTATTTTTTAATAAAGTTGTATGAAAGAGTTTTTTTCTTATATTAAACTTATATATTTTATAATTAAATTTAACTTACCTGTAAAGATATCCGCTCCCAGGATCATGACGGCTCGCCTAGCGTCCGTGCTGCACTAGTGTCGGCGTGCGACTGCAAGGGAGCTGAAAGCTAAACTGAAAACTTGACTGAAGGATGTTATGACGGCGACTGGTGACAGACTCAGGAATCTGGGGCCCGACTGCTTTCGGAGCCCCAATCCTTTTAATTTTAAATTTCTTCTATCTTTCTCTTTGCTACCTGTATGTAAGTAATATAATTTAAAAACATATTTTAAACTTGTACTATTAATAATATTTTAATATTTGAGTAATAAAGCGATCGAGCGAGGCTTTAAATATACCTATACATTAATTATTTCAGAGTATATAAGAACAAAAACTACTTCTTTTCAAAATTCTTCTGCCTTTCTGATCGCGAAAACACAAAAAAATCGTAATCTAACTTACTATTTAAACTATTTGAACTTTAACTCAAACTCGTGTGACTTTATACATCACACTTTACAAATCTAAATAAAAATCAAATTAGCATAATTTACACCTTATGTGAATCGTGAAGTTTCATTCTAATCAAAATTAAATTGATTTTCAAAATCTAATAGAAAGTTGTGAAGACAACTTCCTACTTGTGAACGTTACCACATACTTATACGTACCTATATACTATAAAAAATCTATAATCTTATTTATCTTAAGACCTACAGACTATCAGGTAAAAGAAAAACATTTTTTATTTCACATTTAATTTGTTTTGTGATTTGTTGTTCGAACAAACTGTAATTAATTACACTGGTGAAACTTGCAATAAAATTAAAAAATTTACAATTATTATTTGGTTAAATAACATTCATTTATTCCGCTGTTTCCTCCACTTTGCAGTAAATACAATGTACTTATGACGGCAGGAGTTTAGGTGTCCGGAACGGTGGTAGATAGTTTAGCACCATTTAGTGCTAAAGAGATACTCCCTTATTCATAATGGCCCGCTAACTTTAAACAGCCGCTAAGAAGTGTTTTTTTCTCATTCTGACTTAGGTCAATAGAAGAAGACAAAGTGAGAATTAGCAATGCTTTAAGTTAGCAGACTATTATGAATAAGGGGGATAGTGTTTTCTGCAGTATTTTTGGTATTTGTTGTATTAGAGATAATATTAATATATTATGCTCTGTCAAAATTTCAGCTGTCCAACCGATCAGTCTAAAACAAGTTAGATGCATCTAACACACAATACATTATATTTATATAGTATATGTTTTATTACTTTTTATGAAATATTTGATATAAAAAAACGCCTTTAACTTGCAAACTAGTTTGCTATGTATATTACAGATATTGTAATATACTCTATTTGATCGAAAAGAGTGGCCGTTGAGTTTCTTGTATGTTCTTCTCACGAACTCTACATTTTCCGAACAAAATATACTAGATTCAGTAATTCAAATGACTTACTTATTTTTAATGACAATTCAAAAGCAATAAGTTTAAACCTAGTTGTTTATAGTAGCTTTGACTTTGACAAGCATCTATTAATGCGATTCAGAAGATACAAAAGAAAATGTAGCAATTCTTGCGACGTTACTCAAGTTACTCAATGGGTCACCTGGGGACTGCTGGAAATCAGCGCTGTGTTGGTATTATTCCAATGCAGCATGACACTGAGTCAGTTCCTTTTGATAACAATAACTGCTACACAGTACTTTTAAATTAAGTTAATCACTATAATATTATGCATACATTTGTTTTTTTTTATCATTTGTATATTTTTATGCTATAAGTTTTTAATTACTTTTTTACCTCTAAGTCTTTTTTAGTTGTATTATTCTGTGTGGTTTGTGTTTGTTATTAATAAAGTTTTCATTCATTCATTCATTCATTATGCATTGTTATTCTTTCACACTTGCAAAAGTCAAAGATACTAAAATACATCAATCAATTATAAATTTAAATAAAGTCAACGGTTTTCCTGTTCATTCCACTAAGAGTACCTCAGCACTCTTTAATTCCTTCGACTCAAAAGATCCCAACTTCTACGCACCTAAAATGAATTTTATTTTTTATCACGCACAGTCCGGCCCTGTACTCGCACAGGCATCGCGTGACCTTGTACCTTGACGTGTCTTTGTTTTTGCATTTCCTGAGCTTTCGTGTTTACCGTTTCTACTAATTGAAACCTGATACCTCGTTTGTAGATGAAACTCAAAAGTTGTTTAATTAAGTGAGCTTTATTAAAAATACACTTTCTAGGTGTTATTAATTAATGCACTTGCTACGTTGTAAATTGAATTTGTTTTCTTAGCTTCTCAATTTTTCTTATTTCATTAATTTTCTTTTGTTTCTTAGCCAACCAAGTTTAATAAGCCATCAACTGATGAAAAATGTTTAAATCACTTGGGTGTTATGACAAAAAAATAATTAAAAACATAGCTTAGACACGTATATTGTTAAACAGTGACCGAACTATAACAACGTCAGTGACATAACAATAACGACGTCTAAAAATTGTAACAAAAAAACAACCGACTTCAAAAACACTATTCCAAAACAATAGATAAAGTATGCACTAAAAAGTATAAAAATAATTGCGTTTTTTTATACAATCTAATTAATTAATCTAATTCTAGTTACGATTATTGTTATTTTTGGAATCGGTGTCCTTCCGTGCTTTCGCCTCTCGCCTCCTCACGACTCAAGCACATCTCATCTATAACTATGTATGTAGTTACAAACCTATCTTGGATGACACCCACTCCAAAAATTACAATAATAAGAGAATAAGATTAATTAATTAGATTGTATAAAATACGCAATTATTTTTATACTTTTTAGTGCATATTATATCTATCGTTTTGGAATAGTGTTTTTGAAGTCGGTTGTATTTTTGTAAATTTTATTTTTATTGTTTGATTTTTAGTGATTTTGAAGTACACTAACTACCATTTTGTCTAAATATGTGTAGATATAATATATTATTGAATGCAGCAATGAACGTAAGCTCTTTGCAATTTGATTACAGACAGTTAGAAATTCTGCCACAGATCGTACCCTTACTTTAAGTCGTTAAGGAGTCCCATTGATCATCATATTTGACTACGATAATTACTTGGCCATAAATATGTTATGGTAGATGACTTAAATATCCGAATAGCATAAAAAAGATTCGGCCGAGTATCGTTAATTTGCTCCTAAGAATTGAAGAGTTCTGTTACTTTGTCATAGATTTCGTAATCAGAACCTAACCAAACTCTCACCAAACTATCTTTGAAGTATATCCTTTCCAATAACAAAAGAATCATCGAAATCGGTTGGCGCGATATTGAGTTATTCGTAAATTTATCATCCACTTTGCTATACGTATGTATACCAAATTTAAGACATTTATGGTTTTCTCATGGATGCCACTGTCAGATCTGGACCAAATTACAAAGGGACCACACGGGAAGCACCAGCTTTTAAATAAAAAAAGAATTATCAATTTCGGTTCACCCACTCGAAAGTTTTGAGGTAACAAGCATAAAAAAATGACGTGGTGTCGTGGGACACCAGGTAGGAACGAAGTTCCTTCAGCTAATGCAGAATCGACACAAATTGCAAAAAAAAATCGTGCTCAATTAGGTATTATACACTACTCGCTTGTGTATGCGACTGTCGCCCCTGCGCACGTCTCATTTAACGGTTTTATTCCACGCACTTTTCCACGGATTTTTTCTTACGGTTTTACTATCACATTTTTTTCAGTTCGGTCGCGCAGCAAAATCCTGCAGTAAGGAACTTCGTTCCAATACCGACGAATTGAGAACCTCCTCCTTTTTTGAAGTCGGTTAAAAGTGGAATTTATATTTTTCTATTACAAAACATTGTTAAGTTCATGTTTATCATAACATAAACTAAGGTGTACAGGAACAATTGATGGAACGGAACGCAATTTTTGTCAGCTGTCATCTATCTGTGATCATGTAATCTAAATCTTCCACATGAATACGATCTATCCATTAGAAACACCTTAGACAAGCTTCGACTCTTGTTTAAATATAAGCAATGTCTAAAGATTGTTTAATTTTTAGCTCTCGTGTTTTAATTTATTTATTTAGTTACAAGGAAAATATAAAATACTTACAACATACAATTTAGATTAGTTGAGGTACTCATTAATTACCCTTAAACAGTTTTCATTAATAGAAAAGTCATTCAGCATAAATGAACTATACATAAACTATATTTATTTTCAAAATCGGTTTTATTTTTCTAACAAGATAGTATTACTTGACATTTCATTACATCCATAAATTATATAAATTGATGAATAAAATATATCCTATTTATTATAATTATTTTAATTATATATTACTAGCTGATCCGACAGACGTTGTTCTGCAGATAATAAAAAAATACTGTTTTATAGGAATATGTCAATAATATTTAAAAAAAACAAGAATTATTTCGAAAAAAATTCTCCCTGTTGTTATAACGAAATTGTTTCAGAGCGGAACTGTCAAACCGTGCGTCACTAAATTCTCTCATAGAAAATATGTCCATACAAAACAAATATTGAAAATAAAAATAATTATGGGACCAAAATCGAAATAAAAACTATCCTATCTCTCAAGTTGGACCAAACTGCACTCCATGAAGTAATCCCCAATAAAATCCGTTAATTAGTTTAAGAGGTCATCGCGGACAAACAACGTGTCACGTAATTTATATATATTAAGATTAGATGATGCCCGCGACTTCGTCCGCGTAGATAAGGTGTTTTTAAAAAAATAATAAGCAAGTTTGGAATTGGAGATTATCTCGTGTCCTATTCCAGTTCCGGTTCCCGTTTTCGCGCCCATTCCCAACATTTTATATGAATCTTATTTCGTGGAAGATTGCTATGGCAAACTAAACCTGCTATTGATATAGCTATCATCGACGTGATCAAAATCGGTTCAGTAGCTCCGGCGTAAAAGCGTAACAAACACTCACTTTTTCATTTATGACATCAAAAAAATTCTAAAGGAATCAATTTTGAGAAAATAAATGCCTTCTATGCCTTTTTATAATATTACTAGCTGACCCATCAAACGTTGTATTGCCATATAAAGTAAAATTTTTGGCTATCGAATACAATAATTATTGTATTCAATAGCCATCTTGCAACCCGATTGCAGATCTGTGGATGGAACTGAATAAGTAATATAAAAACTGCGATACAAAAATAGGTGTTGATTGTAGAGGGTTAAAAATTTAGGGTTGTATGTGTTTTTTAATCTTGTATCATAATAAAATAAAAAATAAATAATTTGTCTAAAACTTCAAAAAAATTGGGGTGGACTACCCTTAATATTTAGGGGTATGAAAAATAGATGTTGCACACAAAATTTCATGAGAATTGGTCAAGCCGTTTCGGAGGAGTTTCACACACCGCGACACTAGAATTTTATATATTAGAAGTAGGGACTACGCAACCCGGCATTTTAGTTTCAATTTTTAGCAACGTTTAACAGAACATGTGGCATGTCAACGTCACACATTGTTCGACTTCGGCGTAGTATTAGTTGCCGCACTTTGCCACTACGCCTGCGGTATCTATTTGGAGCGCAGCGAAGACCAATCCTCAATCTAAGTATACTCTCTGAATATACCAGCTGTTTTAGAGCCAAATGGTATTACCCGCAGCGATGGCAAGCGTCCTGATGGAATGACGCTGGTTGCTTGGGCACGGGGAAGGGCGCTGGTGTGGGACGCGACTTGCGTCGACACTCTGGCTCCTTCTCATGTCCAAGTTACGTCAGTTGGTGCTGGGGCTGCTGCTTCGACTGCCGAAGACAGCAAGTGTCGCAAATATGTTGGTCTCAGTGAGTCATACATCTTTGTGCCCTTTGGTGTCGAAACACTTGGCCCGTGGGGCCCAGAGGCGCGGAGAATGTTCAGTATACTATCTTCGCGCCTCAATAAGGCTACTGGAAACTCAAGCGCTGGCAGCTATTTCGGTCAACGGATCAGCCATGCTATCCAACGCGGTAATGCTGCCAGTATTCTTGGTACGCTTCCACGTAATGATAGTTTTAATTTTATCTAGTCGTAGTATTGTAAATATAGTTATAAGATTTGTTTTGTTTGAATAATAACTTTTCACATCTAAGTATACAATTATATTTCAATATGTGACCTGTGATTTATTTTAGATAAGAAATTTTTCTTCAGAGCCCGAAAACGGACACAATGACTTTTACTTAAAGCAATTGAAAACTAAATTAATTTATTCAATTTAAAAGAGACAATATCTGATAATAAATATTCATGAAATCCTTGCGGTTGTCTTATAAACGGTGGTATTTTAATTACAAGCGATTTATTCTAATCATTTCCCATCTTGTTTTTAATCTGAATTATAATCTCTAGGTTTTATGGATCTATTAATGTGATTCTGTAATAACTTTTAATTGGTGAGTGGTCAGTGAATGACTGTGACTTCTGAGCTAGGGTCCCGATTTCGAATCTCAAAAGTTGCAAAAAATTATATAAATTTCATATAAATATCATATGATAAGAATTATTGTTTGTCTCTCCCTCCCGATCATTTATATATATATTACTAGCTAACCTGGCAAACGTTGATTTGCCATATAAATTATTTTAAGAGTTAGACCGTTTCTTGGACATTGCAACAACACTATATTTTTCAGAAAAAAAAGAATTTTTCTAAAATAAACGTGGTTTAAGTTACTCCTTATTACATCAGCTACCTGCCAATAAAAGTCCCGTCAAAATCGGTCCAGCCATTTCAGAGATTAGCCGGAACAAACAGACAGGCAGATAAAAATTGTAAAAAATGTTATTTTGGTGTATGTAACGTATATATATTCATAAACATGTAGTAAAAAACGGTTATTTTAATATTACAAACAGACACTCCAATTTTATTTATATGTACATATGTATAGAGTATGTGTTGGGTATGTTTGCGTGTGTTTTTATATATTATCTGGAACCCGAACCACAGCCATGATACAGGATATGATTAATTGGGAATGAAGCGATCGCCGTCAGGCTATTTAAATTAAAAAATTGATTGCACTAAAAATTTATTAAAAAGAACATGTGCAATTCCCACGTGGTAGAAGTGAAACTTTAATAATTTTGGCTTCAAGACGAATGTAAAATTTCGGGAAGAGGATAATTGTAGGTTTTAGTAATGATCATAGTGATACAAAGTTTGATAATTATTTTACATTTTATTCGTATACATTACATAGATTTATTCAGACTTAAAGCTTACATTTTCGATAAATGATACAAGAGGTAACTAAAGTATGAAATGAATACATCGGTCTTGATGATATATCTTTGGAATACTACGTTAATTAGTGTTTTTGATACAGTGCGACTGCTGTATCAACAACAAGTTGTCGAATTTTCAAATTAAATTTGGCGTCCAAAAACTCAATCAATGAAATCACTGTATCCGATCAAAAATTTACATTAAACCTCTAAATTGCATATTTCAACTGCTATGAAAGACATTACTATCACCGCTACCATATTAATGTTTATATGAAGTAGTAGTAGTAGTAGTAGTAGGAAGTTAAAGGAATCAATTTTGAGAAAATAAATGCCTTTTAATGTCTGAGTTAGCTAGTTTTATAAAATTCACAAAACTACGAAGCTAATCCGAAGCGTGGCTGACTATTTTCAACTTGACAACCAATATCGTTTGTAGCTATAATAGATTGCTTTCCTTTAATTTAAATATTCTAAGTACCTTTTATTTAAATATTGAAAAATTTGAGTATGCATATAAATTTAAATAGTAGGTGTCCCATATAAATATATGGCTGTCTATATATATACTGTCGTCATAGGTTATTTTTTTTACCTCATATGCAGTTGAATATGATTTCTCGGGGGAGCCATTAAGCCCTATGGGAACGCGTCGCCAAGGTGGCGGATAGGGGAGTGCTCGCCTGGTTCTGCTTAAGTAGAAGCAGGAGCGTAGAAGCGAAATAAAATAGCTTCCGCGGACCAAAAGGCCGCAGAAGGACACAGCGATATAAAATCCCTGCTGCGGGCTTCTTCGACATCTTCGGAGCAGAGGCTGCAGCAGTGCTGTGAGTCTAGGCTGAGGCTCACAGAAGAGATGGCGGTAGACGAACCCTTCGGGGTCAAAGGCGGTGCTCACGCTCCACAGCGGGTGATAGTCTTGGCGTCAGGTGGCAATCGGCCGTAAAAAACCAAGCCAATCAAATTCATCCATATCATGAAAAGTACAAATAAGAAAAGGGCAAACAATGCTAGGGCGTCCTCCTCAAGCGACGATAAGAGTGATGGAAATGCAACAAATGCTAGGGCGTACCCCCAAAGCGACGCAAATGTCACCAGAGCACCCGGGATATCACCGATGATGCGCATAGCAAGCTGGAACGTGGGCTCGATGACAGGACGCAGCTAAGAATGTGTTATTACTTAATTACGAGTTAATTACGAGTATTAAATCGAAGACGCATCAACATTCGTTGCATCCAAGAGACGAAGTGGAAGGGGTCCAAATCGCGTAATATCGGGTTTACCTACAAGCTGATATATAGAAATTAGCGATTCGCTGCAGTCTATACCAAACTGTGAGTCTAAGTTCATTGGTGGCGACTTGAACGGTCACGTTGGTGAGAAAACTACCACTTAACAGAGAATACATGGCAACTTCGGATATGATAAGATTAACCCAGAGGGGGAGAGCATCCTTCAAATGGCATTGGCACACGACCTTGCAATTATTAACACTTTATTCACAAAACCTGTAGAACATCTAGTAACCCATAAAAATGGTGGGGCATGCACTCAGATAGACTACATTCTAACTGATATAAAACAACTAAAGACATGCAAAGACTGCAAAGTCATACCTGGGGAACCTCTCACCTCACAGCATAGAATACTAGTGGTAGAGTTCAAAATTCCGAAAACATACAAAGTCAAGAAGTAGAACATTGTAAGAACACGGTGGCATAAGTTGGAGGGTGAGGAAGGTCTCAGATTATGTGAAGATATCGCACAACGCCTCCAGGAGCAGCAGGATGATACAACCGATGCAATGTGGACAGATTTTCAATCATACTACAATGTTTTTCATTGCAGCAAAATAATATTTCGAAGTATCTAAAGGTGCCATCAATAATAACAAGGACACTAGCTGGTGGAATGAAGAAGTGAGAGAAAAATTCGAAGCTAAGAAATCACTTTTTATACTATGGGAAAAGACGAAAGACGATGCTGACCACCAGGCTTATAAAATTGCTAAGAAATTGCAAAACGAGCCGTCGCACAAGCCAAGGCATCCGCCAGGGATGATTTCTATGCTAAACTTGAAATTGCCTCAAACGATAAAGAAATCTTTAAGTTGGCAAAATGCAAACACCAAAGTAGTAGGCATACTATCACAAATGCATTTATCAAAAATGAACAAGGAAAACTACTGGCATCAAACGAAGACATAAGAGACCGCTGGAAAGAATACTACACAGAACTACTAAATGAGGTATTCCCCAGTGAGGCACCACAAGATATCCCTGCTACAGAAGGCCCTATCCCGTATATAAGGTCTCAAGAGATAACAGCTCTGGCAATCAAACCCTGATGATATCCCTGCTGAATTCTGGAAGCGAATAGGAGATACCGGAGTACTGTTCCTGACAAACTTTTTCATCAAGTTCTTGGGTGATGGAATTCCCGAAGAATGGCGAAAGAGCTTTCTCATCCCTTTCTATAAAAATAAAGGCGATATAAAACTCTGCATAAATTACAGAGCTACAAAGCTTATCTCACATTCCTTCAAAATATGGGAAAGAGTCATGAACAAAACGCTTCTTGAAATAACTAGCATCACTGAAAACCAATGCAGATTCGTCGCCGGTAGATCCACAACTGATGCCATACATTCAGTCAGAATACTGATGGAAAAGAAGTGGACCATTTCAAGTACCGAGGGTCAGTCATCAGTAAAGATGGTTCAATAGACACTGATATCACCCATCGCATAAATACCGAGTGGATGGAATGGAGAGAACTATCTGGGGTGCTTTGCGATAGCTATATGCCCGTGCGCATAAAGGGACGAGTATACAGAGCAGCCGCCCGACCGGCTATGACATACGGAGCCGAATGCTGACCACTCAAAAAGCAGCACGAATATGAATTGCACTGCGCAGAGACGAAGATGCTCAGGTGGGCGGGTGTCCCAGACAAACTGCAGGAGAGCCGTCTGCGGTGGTACGGACACGTTATGAGGCGACCATACAACCACATGAGTAGAAAAGTGCTAGATATAGAAACTAAACCCCGAAGACGAGGAAGAACCTGAATTACATGGATGTCTATAGTAAATAAGAACCTGGAAGAAGCCCAAATAAACAAAGAGACCACCCAGGACCGAGCCACCTGGGAAAAGGTCAGACAAAGAAGAATATGCAGTTGCATATGAGGTCCTGGTACATGTTGCTAGGATGACACATGATTTCAACCGCTATGAACGACATTGCTGTCACCTACCATATTAATGTTCTCCTGGTGTCTATGTATACGTCGAGAGCATGACGTAAGTATATATTAAGGTATACTCGCGTCATTCATAAGCCAATCTCTTCTTCAATAATTATGATCACCTGGTACCAAAATACTGTATGATGCTTCCTACGAGTACATAACTTTTTCCCATGTTAAATCTTATGAATTTTTAAAGAATCATTGAGAGCAAAATTCAAAGAAATTTACATCTTGACTGTTGCTTCTCAATATATTCTTGATAATGTAATGTTTTTTCATAGGCACATACGTGAATTTGCCAGAAACTGTCATAACCATAATGTTAACACTAGGAACAGACATAAGCTGATGATGCCTACTACTCGGCTAAGTCGAGTTAGTAAGTCCTTTGTGGGGCGATGACAAGTTCCCGGAAAATGTTCAAAACAAAAGTATTACGTTATTCAAAAGAATTGTTAAAAAACGTTTGTGTGGTAAAGGTTACTATGACATAAATGACTTTCTTAATGATACCACAGATTGGGAACGGAGTGACCGCCCTCAGGCTATTAAATAATAAGTTTAATTGTACAATATTACTTTGTAAACATATTTATTCGATGAAAAAAAAAAGCCCGCTGAGTTTGTTGCGCCCATTCTTCTCAGGTCTGAGGCATTCATTTTGGAATGGGTGGTAGTTTTTTGACTTTCAATAAGTGATGTCACATTCTATTTTGAATAAAAATATTTGAATTTGAATTTATGTGTGTATCTCATTCTCTCGCTGGCTGAATCTCGTGGCGTTTTCGTTTCAAATCACAACGATTCTATATGTTTCACTTCAAAATTATAATTTTTATCATAATTAAATGAAAAAAAAATCCCTTACTTTTAAAAGACTTATGTACGATTCAAAATGGTGCAAACAGATGCAGAACCTACGATTGAAATCGTAAGCCCTAATGTAATATGAGGAAGGTACTCATTTAAATCGAATCATCAAGTGACCTTTATTTTCGTCTATTAACGTGAAACACCTATGATTTTTTGTAAAGGGGATGTTCCTCATCATCATCAGCCGGAAGACGTCCCCTGCTGGACAAAGGCCTACCCCAAAGATCTCCACGACGATCGGCCCTGCGCTGCCCTCATCCAACGTATTCGGCGATCTTGCCCAGATCGTCGGTCCATCTTGTGGGTATAAATATTCTCTCATAGAGATCCCAACTCTATAGAGCATATACATTTTGTTGATAGCAGCCCCAGTAACGGCGAATGGTTGCGCCACCGCGAATGTGGTGTCCCAGTGAAATATACTTCCCTTACTGTCAAAGTTTCTGAGGGCACGGTTCACTGGTGTCTTGCATATCACTTATGTTAATTATTAGTCGACTACTGAATAGAAAATAGTCTCAATAATATTAAATAAGTCTTTCATTAATACAAGGCCTTACAAAAAAAGAGTTTACTCTTTTCTCTATAATGCATTTCAATCTTAGAATAAAAAAGGATTTTCAACCCCCAAGGCCCTCATTAACAGGTGATCAAATAAGGGGGATTGTCACGTAGCCCTCCCTTCAGGATAGCGGAATTTATTTAATAAAGTTGGTGCCACACTTGGAACATTGCAATATAGGATTTGTAAACTTTGGCATTTTTTTGTAAATAATTATTTTTCTTATGTTAAAAATAAATGCACATATCATAGTTAAAACAATAAAAGTCGTTGACCGACTGAATACTTTGAAAGGCATATATGTAATTCAGAAAATTTAATAAATTAAACGTTATTTCGCGGAAATCTATCTAATCTAATCTAATCTAAATCTAATTAATTAATCTAATTCTAGATACGATTATTGTTATTTTTGGAATCGGTGTCCTTCCGCCGCGACCCGCTCTCGCCTCTCGCCTCCTCACGACTCAAGCACATCTCACCTATAACTATGTATGTAGTAACAAAACTATCTTGGATGACACCGACTCCAAAAATTACAATGGGACCACACGGGAAGCGCCAGCTTTCAAATAAAAATCGGTTAGCCCAGTCGAAAGTTTTGAGGTAACAAACATAAAAAAAAAAACACAAAAAAAGAACATACCGACGAATTGAGAACCTCCTCCTTTTTTGAAGTCGGTTAAAAACTGACTGATCATGTTTTCTTTAATATGATACAGAGTTTGCTTTTTGTTTCTATTATATATATGTATTTGTTTTTTAGCAAGCTGGTTTTATATTATAAGCCTCGTTTTTTATTTCTTTGAACCAAGTGTATTGTATATATCTTTTTCGAAAATATAAGGTGATTTGGTTAGACCAAAAGTTAGTTAGTTATCGAAGTCAAAATAAAAGCTACAGGATGTATCACGCAACATTCTTAATTCGCTCAAGTTGACAGAAAAAAATCTTGGTGTGTCACCGGACTCACATCCCCATTAAATATAGGCAAGGCGTTTGCGGCTATTTCAATTATACGCCTTATGAAATAGTTGTCTGTGCAGGAGGCTTCACGCGAGGCCCACGTTATTGGCGCGATACCGATAGCCGATCGGAATTTATAGCTTGCTACCACAGGCACGAGCTGTAGCAATTTCAAAATAAATGGGTCACCCAAACTACGCATGGGTAGAAAATCCCAATAAACCCAATAATTTTAAGTACTTTGCCGATGGTTAAGTTTTTAGTTGGCTATAGTCAGACTGAATTAAAAATCGTCGATACGCTTGTAGGGATGTCAACATCGCATCTAGGAACGACTCTTCGATCTGTTATGGGCCTCTTTTGAGTTCGCTTTAAAAAAAAAAACATTATATCCAAACACAGAATTCTGTGTTTGGATATAATGTTTTTTTATATAATTATATACTATATTGAATATAATGACTTGATTATACAATGTTATAAGATTTTAGAGACCCTAAGGCAGGACCGTGACTTATGAACAGTGATCACGAACTGGGTGCCCGCGCCTAGCTATGGCTTATATCCTGACTCAATAATGCTAGTTGTGATGGAATGGAAATTACGCCAGCATTAATGCCTACATGACTGGGATATACAGATCGATCTTACTTACTCTTATGTTACTTACTTTCTGAAGAAATAAGCAGCACAGACGATTTGCCTCTTCTAAAATGTAGTGAATCTTTTGCGGGTAATTAGTCAGGATATTATTAATATTTATGATAAAATCGCTTACGCCTGTGAACATACTCTCAACCCGGCGTTCCTCACGCGCCTTACGATTCCACAAAGAATGGCAGATAGAGGAGACGGGGGTTTTAAATTCACTCGAGGATCTCTATTGAGGACGCGTTATTGGATTTTATATCCTATTTAGTGTTTCTATGGGTATTATGATTATTTAATAATAATAGGTTTGAACAAATAATAAAAATGTAATTTTTTTAACCGTTAAGTAAATTTGTTAAAGAAGAGAGAGAAATCTTCTTTATTTCTTTTACAATACGGTAGGAGACGTGCAGGTCGTTCAGCTGATGGTAGTTGGTAATTGATTCGCCCTGCCCAATACAATGCAGTGCCACTCAAGATTCTTGAAAAATCCAAAAATTCTGAGCGGCACTATAATTGCGCTCGTCACCTTGAGACATAAGATGTTATGTCTCATTTGACCAATAACTTCACTAGCTACGGAGCCTTTCAGATCGAAACACAGTAATGCTTACACATTACTGCTTCACGGCAGAAATAGGTGCCGTTGTGGTATCCATAATCTAGCTAGCAACCTGTGTATTGAAGCCCTCACTGGAAAAAAGAAGCCCTCCACTTCAACTTCCCACTTTTTACACAACGTACACCTTCCTGAAATGCTAACTTAGCTCCTGCAGTTTCTCAGGTGTTGCAAGAGATTTTGGGCGGCGTTTATAACTTAATCCGGTGACCCGTAAGCTTGTTTGGCCTCTTCTGCAAAAAAAGAGGACTGTTATCAGTCAAACATGTGTCAGATAGGTGTGGCATCGTAAATGAATCCAATTTAATCCGGTATTTTCTGGTATATAAACCAACCATCAAATATTGAGACTTATAAAATATATTGATGGCCAAAATGGTCACCACACAAAATTATTATTATTACCGTCCGAACCATACCGAGTACGACGACAGGACCAATTGATGCGAGGTGCCCACCGGACCGTCCGATAGTCCCGCCGTACCAAATTCATGTGGTACCACCATGTGTTGGGGCTATTAAGGTTAAAGGTGGAGATCGAAGTGATAGCGGTCTGTGATGCGTTATACAAGGGACTACTTACATGTTATTGGACTACACTCTCATAAATAATAACTACATAATATTTTAAAGACAATTGGGCTGTTAATGTATCGAAATGTTTAAATTAAATTAATTAAATCGAAATAATTCATAAAAAAAAAACAGAAATTGAACACTTCATCAAGCCCAGGTTAAAAATTCTAAATACAACTAGTTTTACGTTGTATATTAATCAATATATAATTATAACTGTGAATACATTTTGTACTTTGTTGAATTTATTTGTGACATTTGTGACGCTTTCTTACCCTAACAAGCGTTACACGACCGAGCGTGGCAGTTCATTTTCATTCAAAACCTCGAACGGGATCACCCATCACCAAACGAGCCCTATTCTCAACTGCTAAAGTCAGTTTTCGGTTGTCACAACAAACGAAGATAATTAAATGCAAGCTGTAGGCAGCTAATCACCCTCTAGCAAAAGTAATTAAACCGTCATCTAATTCCAATCTCAACCGAGGGCTAAGCAAGTTAAAAGACCCTATTAGCTCTAAGTAAACATGTAGATATAAATCATAGGCTAACTAAGGTATTTTTGCTGTGAACAGAGACTAAAAACGGCTCGTTATAACGTATGTAATTTTGCTATTGCTAATTTATATTTTTTGCTGAGTATTGGTCCTTCGAGCATGTCCTGGCCTGCCACCCTTATACATACCCTTTATTATTGGAATTAAACTGTCATCTTATTTCAACTTTAACTGAGAGCTAGGCTAGATAAAATTCAAATTCAAATTCAATACAGTTTATTGCACCAAACATAGATGGCAAATGGTTCAAAAGAGTCCGCACGTTCAGCTGTTGTATAGCATGCAACATGGAAAATATTAAATACTTAAAAAAGAAAAACCTTACTTATTATAAAACAATAACCTTATCTTACTTAACTCATGACCCGATTATTATTACTTACTCTATTACTTCTACGTAAACATGTAGATATGAATCATATAATAACTACGGTCTTTTAACTGTTAAGAGACTACTTCTTGGTTAAATGGCTCGTAATATAGTTAATTTATATTTTTTGCTAGACATTGGTCCTTCGAGCCTGTCCTGTTCTGCAACACAAACCATTCGATTATTTGCTGCTATTTAAATATTTATTTATATTTAAGTGATTTCAAAATGGAATTGGTTATCAAATAAAATAGAGTTGGAGTGACTACCAGCTTTTACTCGCGACTCGTCCGCGTAGAATACTTACTTTGCGCATAATTTTTTTTAAGAATACTTTGCATATAATACACATACAAACTGCCGCGGTTAACTATAACTTGCTTATTTTTATACATTTTTATAAAAGACTTTATTTTGTTTTTCTATCCTTTGCTAAGATATAAAGATTTTGTGGATTTGATATTCGTGAGCTATATAGTTTCCCATAGTAAAACATTTTTTTTTTCTTAAAGTACTCATGTAACTTTTAAGCGTTCTATTTACAAAACTTAATAGCTCGGCGTGTCTTTGTTTGGACTTTCATACTAACTTTAATTCCCTTTTTCAAACCCACACATGTCGAAATTGCAAAAACGCTAGAACAATTTCTTACCAAGCGTCTAAATACAAAACCATGCTATCATCTTCGATAGTGACCAACTTCCATCCGCTATTTCAACTCCTCCAAGCCTATTTTTCGCAATAAAAGGCAGCCTTTCCAAGCTCTAGTCTGTTTCTATACTGAATTTCATCAAAACCGGTTCAGTGTTTTAGGCGTGTAACGTAACAAACAAACTTACATTCACATTTATAATACTAGTATGGATAAAAAAAATATAATCAATAATTTGTAATTGCTATTAAAATTAATTTTTCATTAAACCTCTTCAAATATTGTTAATGTCAAGTTTACATAAACATGTCATAGATTGAATAACACACATTATGATATTTGTACAGTAAATTTATTTATATTTACAATCTCTTTTTATATTTTTATACTAAATTACTTTTGATAAATTATGTGTACTATATTTTTTTTTATTAACTGATACTCCAACTTTATATTAAATTTATTTCGAGGACCTGAGGTGGCTTGAAAGGTATAATACAAGTTTTTTGCCCATTATCCTATCCTCTTGTTCTACATTTTGGCGAGATGCCTCGTGTAGAGGCGAAACACGTGTCGAATTTGTTAAATACAAACCTTAGCGAAATGAACACTCAAGAAAATTCAAAGTCAAAGTTGCTCTAATTAATAAAATAGAAATCTTCTAAAACAAAAACAATTTATTTATAAACTATGTACGAAAAACTATAAGAGTTGTAATCCAATGGATAATTTATGCGTCTAGATAGTGCTTATTACTGCTAGACAACCGATGAATACTGGCCAGGAATATTACTTTAGCGTGCCTGACAAGCTACGTCTAACACTCGCGATTTGTATGTCACGTTGTGACTTGTTGACTGTGTTTCAAAACGAGAAATACCACCCGAATCATGTTGACTTCCGGCATTCCACAACCGCGCATTTTTCGAGAAACTTCTCACGTCGCACAGCCTCTTATTGGAATCACAACACACCAGTTCGGCTCCTTTGCACCGGATGGCGGCTAGATTATGGGTCCCACAACGGCACCTATTTTGGCCGTGAAGCAGTAATCTGTAAGCATTATTGTGTTTCGGTCTGAAGGGCGCTGTAGCTCCCCCACTGTGGGTATGGGCCTCCTCCAGCTTACTCCATGTATCCCTCTTCTGTGCTTTTCCTCTCCATTCTTTTCCTGCTATTTTTATTATATCATCTACCCATTAATTTCTTGGTTGGCCTCTTTTTCTTTTGCCAGATGGTCCTTCCCAAATTGTCGTTTCTACTGTCCATCTTTCTTGCTAAGTAACTAAGTAATCGGTACTTACTATTAAATTAAAAAATGACATGAAATCTTTCACACATGTATATTTCATATTAAATAATCTATTATAATGGAGAGGTACGTAAAACATTATTTTGCTCTTATGTTCCTATTGCTATGAAATATGTGACGTCAGCGCTCATTATTTTTCCAGTTGATAAATCATGGGTAGGAACGAAAAATGCACGTTTGGCACACGAATGCCGATCGATATCAACATGCTCAACGAGATTATAGGCCGGGAGGTGAAGCATTTTCGGAACTATAAGATCTACAGACCCAACTTTGGATGTAAGTGTATTTTATTACAAGAAATATAGGACAACGTTTATTTTGGCTTTTGGAATGTTTATGTTAGTTAACGCAGCTGATATTCATATTATTTTATGCTGCATAATCGCGCATATAAGAACTTAGTGCTTAGAGAGAGAATCACTAGAGAAACATTTTAATAAATTATTGAAGTTATACTTCTTTAGACGCGTTATTAAAAAATTAAACTGTAACACAAAAGTAACAGGGTGAAGTTCATTCCTAAAATTTTCCGACGTTTGCGACATTCGTTATTTTTTTTTGTTTCTTCGTCCATTATTAGGAAAGGCAAAGGGTTCAAGCTAGTAGAGCCGTATTCGTTATTTAATAATTAATTATCGTTGTAAGATTTTTACACTATTGTTCTTTCTACAAACGTAGAATAGCACCAGGAATAAATAATTTTAAGGATTTTTCTTTGTTAGGCCAAAGAAGTATAACTTCTTGCGTGCATACATAAGTACACTTTTTTATAATAATAGACTGTTGCTCAATGAAAAATCTTGATAATGTATTCTGCCAAGTCGAGAAACAACCGACACGGCCTTGCCTCTTCTCCCGAAGTAGTAAAGACCATTTTCGATCAACTTCGTTGTGGATAAAAGTAGAAGCGTTAATTTTAGTGTGTTAATTTTAATATTTTTTACTTAAATTAAACCACAAATTAGACCGATCGTGCCTCTATATCGCTTGTTCTGAAATCTGTTGAATTTGACACCTTTTCGTGCGTGCTGAGCTGATTCATAAGATGTTTTCATGCGATTTCCAAGTTAATCAATTTACTCATCACCAATATTACACGTCTTACAGTTTTTTTTTTATTGACACACTTTTACATAAATTATCTCGCCCCCAAACTAGGAGTGGCCTGTACTATGGGTACAAGACAACGATATATTTAATACAATATACTTACTTAAACACACATAAATACAAATAAACATCCATGACACGAAAACAAACATTCATATTCATCATATAAATGTTTGCACCTACCGGGATTCGAACCCGGGATCTTTTTTTATGAAAATAAGAGACGAGACGAGCAGGACGTTCAGCTGATGGTAATTGATACGCCCTGCCCATTACAAAGCAGTAATTACATAGTAGCATTCTTGTAAAACCCCTAAAATTCTGAGCGGCACTACACTGTACTCGTCACCTTGAGACGTAAGATGTTAAGTCTCATTTGCCCAGTAATTTCACTAGCTACGGCGCCCTTCAAACCGAAACACAGTAATGCTTACTACTAATCATTACTGCTTTACGGCAGAAATAGGCGCCGTTGTGGTACCCATAATCTAGCCGGCATCATGTGCAAAGGAGCCTCCCACTGGTAAAACTCTAGCTCACTAGGCAGGGTCACTAACCACTGGGCTATAGGGGTCGTCAAAGTTGTATTGCTTGTGATAGATATTGCACTGAATGTCCGATTTATCATTCAGTTGCTGAATGGCTAGATGGATCAAGTGCGCCTCTATTCATACCCGTAAGAATTATTCTCAAATGATATCAGTGGCATAATAGACAACAACAAAGAATTAACAAGTTGTTAACAACACAGCTGTGTGATAGATTCCTTTACGCCTTTTAACCGTCATATCAAATTATTTTCGTAAAAATGTAAATAATTATGTTTCAGCGGTACCCGTTACCACTAAGTTCTACGCAGCCCATGATCAACTGAAGCAAGAATCAGAAGAACAGGAAGCAACAATGAAAACGTACACAGAAAAGGTGTCCCAGGCGCGGCTTAAAGGCCCGCACAGCAAATGCTCGGCGCCGGCCACGGAAAACCAAGTGTAAGACTCTAAATGATGGTTAAATAGCATATTCAAAACATGGACAGATGTCAAGAGTTTTTCAAGAATGAATTAATGACAATACAAAAGTTCTCTTTTGACTGCCCAAACAGAGCAGTTTCCCTGTATAAAATTTTTCCCTCCTTGTTTGCCCAAGCCTATAGATCTTAAATCCCTCCTTCTGTTTCTTTCGTCCGCCAACAAAAAATATCTAAATTCCTTAATTATCTTAATAATAAATACATCCACTCACAAAAAATTAAACTGTTATCGATTGCTTGCTTGATCTGTATGTTTTATGATTTCTACATATTGTCTTGTGTCCGTTTACTTCATCGTGCACATCAAAACTACACTGTGCGCCAGAGCCTGTTTAGTTCCCATTTTTAATAACCGTTCAAATACGTCATACACTGTCCTGTTTTCAGAAGTCATTAGCAATAATGGTAGGTAACCTTAAAATGGCCCAATTCAACCGCCAACATTCTCTTACAACAACAGAGGAATCACAGGAGCGTTGCCGGCCTTTTAAAATGTATGCACTTTTTTTGAAGATACCCATGTCGTGTCGTCCCGGAAACATCGCACAAGGAAGCTCATTCCACAGCTTTGTTGTATGTGGGAGAAAGTTCCTTGGAAACCGCATTGTAAAGAAACGCCACACATCTAGATGGTGGGGATGATATCGTAAATTGTGGCGTGTCCTGCGAAAGTGGAATTCGGCAAAACAATCAACGTTATAAAAATAGGTAGTAATCTATGTTTTATTGTTTTAGATATGGGTGGTATACGGATCCCTTGCTGCGTATAGATCGCAACGACAAACGCTTCTACCATCCGAGAATTGAAAGCACAAATACAAAGATAGAAACCAATATTCTAATGTCTAATCCAAGAAAAAATAAATAAAACAATAACATTTATGAATAAAAGAAGAAACAGACGGAAACACCCACATTCGACTTTGAATCATCAACCAACTTTATCTAATAAGTTTTCTTTTTCTATGGAAAATGAAGACCAACAAGCGTACGGGTCACCTGTTGTTAAGTGATCACCGCAGCTCTGGCATTGCAAGAGAAACGGATGGAAGAAGGTCGCTTCCTATTCCGATCCTCAAATATCTTGAAGAACTAGCCAAAATTGAAGATATTTTTATTGATAACAAAATCACGTATTTTATTTAAATAAATTCACAATATTTTCCCTCTATTCTTCTTGCCTTCATTTACTTGCGATTAACTTAAACCCCGGACACATTAGGGGGAAATATTCCCATAACATAACGTGCTCTTTTTCCATAAAAGTTGGATTCCAAAAGTCGCACGTCAAAGCTTCGGATACAATTTTTTATGGAGGAGCGTATGTGTCGCTTATAAGTTAATCACCAAAGGAATCACGGAGTGTTGCAGACCTTTTAGGAAGGCATAGTTAAGACAAGTGGAATTGCCCTTACTTGGGAACCACTATAGATGGCCGGTGGGGCAGTAATGTCCTCGAATGGCAACCACGTAATGGAAGACAATGTTTGTAGGCCCCCACAAGATGGACCGACGATCTGGTCAAGATTGCTGGAATACGTTGAATGAGGGCAGTGCCGGACTGATTGTCGTGTTGATCTTTGGGGGAGGCCTTTGTCCAGCAGTGGACGTCTTCCGGCTGATGATGATGATACGGATGATGAAGGTCGCTGAAGGTTATTGTAAAAAAAATCGTCATAGCAACCGCAAATATATTTTATTCTTTATCATCAGGATCCTTAGAAGCATATTGGTTCCATCCTCTCGTGGTCTTCTTTTTGTAGTCATTCTTCTCCAGTGGACGTAAATGTGCAGCAGCCACTCTATCACTAAAATTAATACTTTATTTTAGTCTTTTAAGCGGCTAAGGCTGGTATTCTAGAAGGTTTGGATACGTAATCCGTGATCAAATATATTTCGTCAGTTATGTATGCATGGCACCATTTCATATAGATTTAGAAAATTTTAGTTTGTGGTGTGATTATGAAATCGTTGTATTTTTTTATGAGAGGTTAAATTAACACCGCTTCTTCTCTCTGAGAGCGCCATTTGTTTCCAATATGGTAGTAGTATCTAGTGTATTAGAAATGACATTAAATAGAATTCTAAAGGAATCAATTTTGAAAAAATAAATGCCTTTTATGCCTTTACACAAATTTACATGCCCTGAAGCAGGACCCACCCTGTTTCAAGGCCTACGTAAATTTATTTTCGTCTCCACATACGTGGACACCATCTACCGATTAATTACCTCTTGTATGCCGTTAGCTATAATAACTTTTCCAGCGAAACAGGCATGGAAAAGATAACATAGCCGCGGCGAGTCACACTTTTTACCCCATTCCGCGACCTGGCCTTGCGATTGGCCTCTTTAGAATTGGTTCTTCCGATATTGGTTGACCGTTTCTCTAGAGCATCGATTCTAAAGCGGGGGGAATTTTTAGTTTAGTGTACTTAATTTCATGGCAGTAATGTTCAAAACTTAGATTATTTATACGTCTAGATAGACTTTGAGAGCTGTGAAAACGTCGAAAAACATCAAGTTTAGAGGTAACCTCTTTTTTTAACAATGCACGCACATTAACACAAAGTGACATACGAATTGCGAGTGCAAGACGTAGCTTGTCACGCACACTAGGGTAATAAGCCTGGCCTGTTTTCATCGGTTGTCTAGTAGCAAGATGCTCTATCTAGACGTATAAATTATTTAATATCTCAGCGTTACATGCGCCTTTATGTCAAACAACTTACCAAAGAGGATTTAAACACTACGTTACAAAATTGATATTTGGTTCGGTAATTTCACATACGTTTAAAATAGTAGTAACTACAGTATTGCAATTGGCGACGAAGTATAATCCGGCTATGTTTGAAATCGCTTTTTTCTTAGAGAATTCGTTAGGCTGCGCCATAATGTCGAACAACTTACGCAAACTCTTCGTAGGTCTTAGCAGTGTAGATGGCATCGCATTTCACATCATTGACTCTCCAGTACTTCCTGTCTTCCTCCATGCTCCTGTGAAGCTGCTCTTCCATTGCTGATATGTCGCTATGGCTCAGGGGCTTTACCATCGTAATAATAATATATAATAATTGAAATAACAATGAACTTGTAACAGTAAGGGTAATCTGTCACTTATAACAATATGGTTGCCGTAACAACGGTGATCGATACAACATTCATGACAGTAATGGCACAGTCATAACTTGGAGCTTTTCAAACTATCGACCAAAGAGAATTTAAACACTTGCTTATAGCGTTTCGAGCCTCGGAGGGCAACGCAGCTCTCCCAGTCATAGAAATTGTTGTAAATAAGAGTAATGACTTCACCGTTAAATAAAATATCTACTTCAGAATCTGCGAACAAAGTGCTGTATGCAATGATGGTGAAATATCGACATCTAATTACGTTTCTCAAAGAGCTAAGAGACGTCAGGAAAATGTAGATATTTGAAGTGGAATTTTTTTAAGCGGGTATAAAATGTTTAACCCGCGTCACGTGACCTGATCGAAAATTCGTAAGACATTGGTGGAAGTTGTGGATGAATGTTGATTTTTATGAGAGAAAAACTTTTTAATGTCAAATAATTGTAAGAGTTCTGATTTTTTTTTATGTAACATAAACTGTCATTCTTCTGTACGATGGCACAATAAATTAATATTGTATATAACCACATAAATGCTAGTACTTTTATACTGATGAATAAAGAAATATGTGCGAAATTATTCCCTAATCGTTCCAAAATATTCAAAAATGCACAACGTTAATGTTCAAGTTTTCACTTCTGCCAGCACTCGCAGAGTGCAAACCCTTACTTTTTTAATCCAATATTTTAAGTTATAGGACGAGATAAAAGAACCAGTCCATTCATTAAATGGATCATAAACGTATAGTCTTAAAATAAAGTTAACAGGAAATAAAAGATGCAAAACTATTTTCTACAATAATGGTATCTATAAGTAACTTTTGCCCTTAAGTGCATAATTACCGAGATATGAGCCAAAAACTGAGCTCGACCTGAATCTAGTCATAGTAATCATGTAAGCACTAATGTGTAAACATTATTGTGTTTCGGTCTGAATGACGCCGTAGCTAGTGAAATTACTGGGCAAATGAGACATAACATCTTATGTCTCAAGGTGACGAGCGCAATTGTAGTGGCACTGCATTGTTTTTAATATAATAATTAGCTGAACGGCCCACTCGTCTTGTCCCTTATTTTCATTAAAAAAAATACAAAAACCACACATAAAACTACTAATTGAGATGATTTTTTCGGATTTAAGAGGTACCTAACGACCTGTCAACGCGAAGACAATTGCCAACTTTTATACTGTACAAACAGTAAGTGAATGTGAGTGTCGGTGTTTGATAGGTTGGTAATTGGCCATAGTCTGTAACTTGCCTAATTTCACATATACCTACTACTAGTAACCAAGTTGACATTCTGCATAACAAACTCGGTCGTATTGTTTTGGCATTCACTCGTTTGACTTCAGGCGAACATGAACAGTTCTTCATAACAATCACCATGTTTATACGTACGTAACCTTCATTCTTTTTATTTTAAGCCTAGGGTTGGCACCTGTAGTTGATACGAACCTTTTTCCCTTTGAGCACTTATATCTGATACATAGAGTACCTAATATGTTTATCGGTCTAAAAACCTTCTGTGGCACAATAAGTGAAACCGTCAACTCTCATCTCAATGCCTCCGGTTCGATCCAAATACGCCGTGAACCGATGAAGTTTCGGTTTTCGAATTAATATGCACTTTTTTTATTCGACGCATTATAAGATCGACGTTCTTGAAACTGATGGATTAAAAGCAAGGAATTGATTAAATATTAATATTAGATCGCCACCTTATGGTTGCAAATAATTATTGAAACCGGCTATATGACGATGTATAATGTTATACTGTATGTAGTAGCGTTTTAATTTTCCATAGTTATTTAAAGGAATAAATTTAAATTAAAAAAGATTACTTCCACATTTCAGAAATTTTATATTCATTTTAAATGTTTACGGACCACCATCCACTTGTTTTGGGCATATACTCGAGTACCTATAGATATTTTGACATTATAGAAAATAAATTGCATAAATTTGCTCTAAAATACAGTAGCAACCCTATTAGCTTTGTTCTAGGTGAAGAATACTCGCTTTGCTGAAGGTAATTACCGTTTTAGAATTTAATGCGATGCTTTGTAAATGTATGTATAAATAAAATCCAGATTTTTTTGTGTTAGCTTCCAACTGCATCCCGAAGTGTTCATTATCAAGAATAGGTACTCATTCGTAGATAACTTATCTATAGCCAAAGAGAATCTATAGCTACATACGAGTATATTACTTCATTACTATTGAAATATCTGTTTGTGATGTCAAAATAATCATCATCAGACTATATTAACACCAATATTCTAAGCCAGTAGATGTAAAATATCTCAGTCAATATTCTTTCTAATTAATTTAAACCAAAAACTACAGACATTACGTCGTTTTTCAAGATTTCTCTTTTCTTGTACAAACACTTTGTGGAACCAATTACCGGCTGCTGTATTTCCGAAATGTTACGACTTAGAAAGCTTCAAGAAAAGAGGATACTCCCACCATAAAGGCCGGAAGAGCATCTCATGACACTTGTTGTTGCGGATGTACATGGGTAGTTGCCTCACCACTCCCCATCTCGTTGGCCTCTTGCGCGTTTGCATAAAAAAATATATAGAGCAAAATAATATACAAAAAAATAGTAGTAGACCCGAACTAAAATTGATAATATTACAATCTCAGGAAATTGCAGAACAAAATGTTCCAAAATCGTTTTCTAAGCCCCTGCCCGTTTGTATGTAATTAAGTAGTTAAGGCGTGAAAACGTAACAGACAAATGCACATTCACATTTATAACAAATTAGTAAAGAATTTTATCGGTACTACAAGAATTTTCCTCTGCTTCTGTTTATGGCTTGCCTGATTTTGGTGTGACTTTCATTGGTATATTCCTCATGTTGTAGTTGAGTAAGTTAATATACTTTTATCTACACCCATGCTTTAAATCCTCTATTAAAGATTCTGAAACAGTTAGCTTATTGCCAACATTAAAACACCCAATGTTCTAATAAACATTACATCATCCAAAAGAGTATTGTAATGTTGTACTGAATTTCATACCAACACTCCTATGTTTTTTTATCCCTTCATGCGCAAAGAGTTTCAACAGACAGCCACATTCTTATTGCTCGATGCGTAGTATCTGTATGAATTTCAAAAAAAGAACATTTTCGTTTACGCGCGTTCCACACTACCAATACGTCGCGCGCCGTAAAAAAAAGTAGATTATTCGAATCCCCGCCATTTTTCTTCGTTATTTTTATTGTTTTGTTTACAAAAAATGAGCGATTCATTTTAAGCGCTGCAAAAGAACATTATATTCTTGTGAATTTTAATTATTGCACTATAGTAACTAAATGTAAATTACTACTAAAATAAATAATTGTTTCATTAATACTTAGTTTATTTGTATGAAATCAGTAATGAATGATATTAGGTAAGTAAGCTAACTGTTCCAGAATCTTTTAGAGGATTCATATTCTGGGTGTAGATAAAGTCTTGTATGCAACTGTTGATGATTAGGTATTAAAACACTCATGTGATATTATCACACTTTATATATATATATATATATATATATATATATATATATATATATAAAATATAAGATATTTTTTTATATAAGAGGGGGCAAACGGGCAAGAGGCTCACGGAATGGGGAAAGGTGAGGCAACCGCCCATGGACATCCGTAACAACAGGTGTGTCAGGAGATGCGTTGTCGGCCTTTAAGGTGGGAGTATGCTCTTTTCTTGAAGGTCCCTAAGGTCCGTATTGGTTCGGGAAAGCCGCAACCGGTAATTGATTCCACAAAGTGGCTGTGCGAGGCAAGTTTTTTTTGCAAAACGCGCGGTTGTGGAATGCTTCACGTCAACGTTATGCCGGTGGTAATGAAGTAAGTAAATTTGATCGAAGTCTTCACATCATCGGAGTCTATGAGTCTCTGAGACGTAGATTATGTCGCGAAAAAGATGAAACATGTGCTCACATCCTAAGAGAATGCATATCCACATAAAGGAGCCAAATAGGGTAACAAGAACTGTCAGCGGAGTTTATGGAAGATATAACTTACTTCCGAAATGATATTATTAGCTTCATAGAAGGAATGGTTCTGGAAAAGGTGCCGTAGTATGAATGGGCAAGGGACACAATAGATCCGAAAAGTGTTGAAGTGTGAACAGGGATACCTATCATTCTGGCCCTAACAAATACAAAAAAAATGTAATCTGATATCATAGTCCCTTACAGCATTAATGATTAAACATCTCCAGTGGGAGGCTCATTTGCACAGGATGCCGGCTAGATTATGGGTACCACAACGGCGCCTATTTCTGCCGTGAAGCTAAGTATAAGCATTATTGTGTTTCGGTCTGAAGGGCGCCGTAGCTAGTGAAATTACTGAGCAAATGAGTCTTAACATGTTATGTCTCAAGGTGACAATACAATATTGTATATTTTTATTAAAAAGAGCCCAAACACGAATGCTGGGAGAGTTTGTTGCGCCACTTCTCCTGTCTCAGTTATTGTTTCCGAAGCAGTAGTAGTATCTAGTATATTAGAAATGACATCAAAAAGAATTCTAAAGGAATCAATTTTGAGAAACTAAATGCCTTTTTAAAACTAGACTTAGCCACGGTTATGTTACAGTATTGTAATTCGGCCGAGTTCTTGAATTAATACCTAAAGCAGGGCGATAGAGATGTCTAGTGACGTGACTTTTTGTCTCTCTGTGGTTGTGGTCAGTGATAATTACTCTCAAAGTAAATGGACGGTTCAAATGATGCGAGTTTTTGTTTTATTTAAATTTTGGTGTTAAAGAATATAAGGTTGTCTACAGATTAATGTTGTTTCTTAGTAAAAAAGAAATCTTACAACTATAATTACAATACCATGATTATATTAATTTAAGCTATAGTTATGGGTAAGTGTACCAAGAAGATATGCTGCCAGTATATATGGTAATATACTGGCAGCATTTCTTCGTTGGAAAACTATGCTAATCCGTTAACAGAAATAGCTGCCAACACTCGGGTAGTTCTCTGTACATTCTCCGCGGCTCTGGGCCCTACAGTCCATGTGCCCCGAAACTTACCGGCATAAATATGTATGACTCACTAAGAGACCAACACATTTTCAACGCTTCCTGTCTTCGGCAGTTGAAGTAGCAACCCCAGCACCAACTTATGTGACTTGGACGTGGACATGAGAAGGAGCCAGAGTGTCGACGCAAGTTGCATCCTACACCAGCACACTTCCCCGTCCCCAAGTTTCTTAATTGTTACAAAGTTGAACAATACTTGAACACACACTGTTTTTTTATGACAATAAACGACGAGACAAGCAGAACGTTCAGCTGATGATAATTAATACGTCCTGCCCATGACAATACAGTGCCGCTCAGGATTCTTGAAAAATCCAAAAATTCTGATTGGTACTACAATTGCGCTCGTCTTCTTTTAGCCTAAGATGTTAAGTCTAGTATGTCCAGTAATTTAACTAGCTACGGCACCCTTCACACCGACACAGTAATGCTTACACATCCCTGCTTCATGGCCTAAATAGGCGCCTTTGTGGTACCCATAATCTAGCCGCCATCTTGTGCAAAGGAGCCTCCCACTGGTTAGTACCACTACAGTAGTCTGTAGTAGTACTGTATAGCTACTGTGACCATTTTTTACTACAACTTGTTGAGTGTATAATTTTATGTTTTAGACGCAGCCGTTGCCATTTTTCAAGTAATAGGCTGTAATAGCTATGCCGAATACGACATGTTCAATGGTTTTGATGAAAACAACACAGCAGTTTTGCAAAGTGAACAGAACACGTATACTCCTGACGTTAGTAAATCAACAATCACGTCAGCAATACCTACCAATTTGACTACATTTACTACCCTTCCAACAACAGATTGGAATGCTACAACTTTAGAACCAAACGTTACACTGTCAGTGAGTATAATTCCCGTAAAGCTTTTACGCATAATGTTTGAATGTTTGACAATTACCACGGCTATATTCAATGACTCATACTGTTACTGTTATGGTCAGATGACTCTGTTTAAGAACAAAGGGGTCATCTGCTCGCTGTCACTTAGTGCTATCATCATCATAATCACTTCAGTCAAAAGACGTCCACTGCTGGACAAAGGCCTCCCCCAAAGTTCTCCATGAGGATCGGTCCTGCGCTGTTCTCATCCAATCTATTCCGGCGAGATCGTCGGTCCATCTTGTGGGGGCAACAACAAACACTGTGACTTCCAGTTCGTGGTGACCATTCGAGGTCTTTACTGCTCCAATAGCCATCTGTCCTTCGAGCTATGTAACCTACCCAATGCCATTTCAGTTTCGCAATCACTGCGTCGATGACTTTGGGTCTGCTACGGATCTTTTAATTTCTGATTCGATCTCGCAGGGAATCTCCGAGCGTAGCCCTCTTCATTGCCTTGCGGGACCATGAGCTTTCTCATAAGACGCATAGTTATCATTAGCGAAGATGTCTTATTGCTATAAGAACATATTTAGAGCCCTTGTGCACTGGGCCGCCTGATTGCCGCGGCCAGGCAGTAGCAGTCATTCCAACATATCGTAGGGTATAGGGAGCCCGAGCACTAGATGGCAACAGATCTGTAGTTGTGGCAGCCATAAGAATATGCCTTATTGAAAGGCAGCCAGAACAGGTAGGTGAATGAATATGTATGCCGTTAGCGTCCGCACAGTCTTCGTGTAACACTCAGCTAGACGTATTTTGTATTAAGGTTTACCTTTTTATAAAGGTTTTGATTTAAGAATATTAGAACTTCGTCAGCACTTACCAGTTTACCCCACAAACTTTACCTCTTTATATTAACACGAGAGTGGGTCAGGGATTGGAAATAATACTCCGCTTATAGGAACGAGTCTTTATTTGAGTTCAGTCTGAGTGACTCGTCCTCGGCAGCGGCAGCTGCTCCCGCTCGCGTGGTCACTCCCTTCTCGTTCCTGGGCACTAATGGCATCTTTCCAATTCCACTTCTGACTCCAATTGACACGAGAGTGGGTCAGGGATTGGAAATAATACTCCGCTTATAGGAACGAGTCTTTATTTGAGTTCACTTATTCAGAACTTGCACTTCGCCGGTCTGCCGCTGTTCCTCTTGTGAGCGGCGGTACATTCAACGCGTCACACCGCACCGAACACTAAGTCTCTTCTAGCTTATTCTTCTTCTTATTCACCTGGATCACTTGGCACTTTTCACTACTTCTTCTTTTCTTCTTCTTCTTCCTCAACACTTTCGAGTCAGAACTAGAACTGCCGTAGGCCACGCTTAGTACGGCTTATATACCCCCGTATCTGTTCTATTTTCAAAATGATTCTCCCATTCCATCTTTAAGTTTAAATTGTACTAGAAAATTCTTATAACTACTTTTATCCTGCTTACACATTTTCCATCCCTTTTTTCTGTTCGATTTGATCCTGAACTTACTAGAAATTTCCATTAACTTTACAAAACCCAAAAAATTCCATACACTGGTAGGAGCATCGAACCCGAGTCTACAGCGTCTAAAGTAAACACTTTTACGCTAAAGCTACGAGTATTGCTGACGAAGCTGTTGAAATTATCAATGTCTTGAAGTTTGACAACTCTCGTCTTATACGTTGAAGCGTTGTTACACGACAATATTATTAGTTTACATACACGCACGCTGACTAGTAACAGAAATATTCATTACCTATTTCAAGCACTGGTCTCGCACAATTCAAACCATAATAGATATAATTAAATATTGTATCATTTGATTGTGTGAGAGAGTAAATATATTTTTAATTTTTAATTAGTTTAGTTAAAATGGATCCTTGCAAGAGCAGAAGAATTAAGTGAGAGCTGCCGGCCCATACATGTATAAAATTATTTGTATAATTTTAGGCAATAACTACGCCAAGAACAGAGGCTAATATAACAACAAGACCAAGAAAGAAATACGTGTGCCCTGAAGATGTAAAGCCCAAAAACCTCGGCTCTTATGAGATACCGTCGAAAAGAGATTTGGTCATTCTCACCAAAAATGTTCTGCAAAGCATGTACGACGCTTATAGTCAGGAATCCTTGATACTCCTCAATGATATAAAAGAGGTTTGTTAATCTATGTAAATATTTTTAATTGTCATAATCATGCTACACTACAATATGCTACCATATGTGTAATAAATACAAATATTGACGCAACTCGGCCACTAGACGTCCCCCTCTTACGCGTGTCGTCTGTGCTCGAACCGATTCGTTCCAATGCAAATCGGTAATCGTATGTAGCCGTGTCGCGTACACGAAATGAGTTGTACGCGTTTTGTGTTCTCATGCCGTAGCAAGATTTTGTTATTTAATGAGTTAAATGGCTGTGCGGAAGGTTTTTGTGACAGCCCATGCATAGTTTTTGCGAAGCTTGTAGATATTTAGCGGCGGGGCAATAGAGTTGACCTACTGTTTCTATTAATTACACATACGCTATTACTATTATGAATGCATGTAAACTTTATTTATAACTAAAACAAACCACACAGAATAATACAAGAAGTAAAGAGTTACAGAGGTTAGAGAACAATAATAAAACACTATATAAAAAATATCACAAAAGTAAATAATATATATAAATATGCAATATATAATAGTGATGTTCTTAATTTATAAGTACTGTGTAGCAATCATTGTTATCAAAAGGAGCTAAATCAGCGTCAAACTGCGTTGGTATAATACCAACACAGCGCTGATTTTCAGCAGCCCCCTGGTAACCCATTATAATACATCTCCGCGCGTTAAGATGGACATAAGCCACCATCTTAATGATGTGATGGGGACGTCAGGTAGAGGCAGACATTTCAAACATCACCAATCGAAAATGCCCAAATGTTACGTGACGACAGGAAGCACGGGCACTTTTCTCGCTAATGGAATATGAATAATTAATTTATGCAATCCATTTGTATCTTACTCATTTTTTGGCAGGCAACAAAAGCAGCATTGGTAATGGAATCAAAATGTAATCACAACAAGAGATTATACCGGCAATGTGTCAAACGCGTTAGTAAACGATGTGAACAGATTACTAAACACCTCCATAACAATGTAGAAGCACAGAGGTTTGATGTGCTGGCACTCACGGAGGTAAGTAACTAAGAAATATTTTGCGAGATTTTACGAGAGGAACTGCCCATCAAAATACTGTCGTACTCAGAATTCTTGAAAAGTTAAAAGTGATGTGTTTGTTACCTTGGGACAATTATGTTGTCTTCTAACCCCCTTATTCATAATAGTCTGCTAACTTAAAGCATTGCTAATTCTCACTCTGTCTTCTTCTATTGACCTAAGTCAGAATGAGAAAACACACTCCTTAGCGGCTGTTTTAAGTTAGCGGACCATTATGAAAAAGGGGGTAATTATTTACTAGCTACGGCTATGATTGCCAACCGTATTCTAAAACAGAGTTAGTAATAAATTGCCTAGGAATATCTATATAAATAACATCACGGCTACTTGACCCTTTCATAAAAAAACTATGCGTTATCGTCATTTAATAGTAAGTTTTTAAAAATTTAATAAAGAACGATTTTTATAAGCACTACGTTCTCAGTCAAGTGTGTACGCGTACAAAGTCGCGGCTATCAGCTAGTATTATAAGATACGTTTAATTTACTTAGGGCATTAGTAAGAACACCATCAGCTCAAACCAGAATTTAATAAAAGAAGAATATTTAAATATTTTTTCAATAAACTCGATTAAAAATATAGACCCCGTCAGGTTTATGGGCAAAAAAAAATTAGGATATATGTTAGACCTCCTGCCTCGATTTTTATTCAACAGTAGTATATAAAGACGTACTGTATACATACATAAAGATACATGTTTTAACATAAGGGACGAGACGAGCAGGACGTTCATCTGATGGTAATTGATACGCCCTGCAATGTTGTACCCCTCAGGATTCTTGAAATCCAAAAAATTCTGATCGGCACCACAATTGCGCTCGTCTCCTTGATACATAACATGTTAAGTCCCGTTTGCCCAGTAATTTAGTGAAATTTCTAGAAATTATTAGCTAGTGAGCTATGGCACGCTTCAGACCGAAACACAATAATGCTTACACATTACTGCTACACCGCAGAAATAGGCGCCGTTGTAGAACCCATAATATAGCCGGCATCCTGTGCAATGGAGCCTTCCACTGGTGAAAAGGAGCCTCCCACATGACTAAATATTTGAATACTTATAGCTACAGAATAAGTATGAATACTTTTACAATTACCAAGTTGGGGCGCGTGACCTAGTTATTAAGGTTTTTGCTTAGAATTATCTCAAAAAATAATTATGTTTCTTTTATTTAAACGAGTAGGTAAACCAGTCACGAATGTAACTCAATACTAGGCTATGTAGTAGACCTATGAAGGCTTCATAGGTCTACAAATAGTCTTAAAATTTCAAAAGTATAATCCAAGGTATGTACATCCAAATCACAGAACACCTGTAGGTACTCTAACGAGCAATCACGTTTATATATAAAACGTCATTGCTAACGAGATTCAAATTCACATTCTGTAGTAGGTACCTACTTATATACCTCTAGATAATGTTTAAATCATGTTTAATAACCACTGTAAGATGTTTAAGGTTTCTCAATAATACTCATAATATTTTAATTTTTTAGGAGACCATCTGTTCATTAGAAGATATGAAAGCCAATCCTTTGAACTTAATCAAATTATTGGCTCAAGAAAGATCAATGCTGGAATTTCAGTTCGCTGGATTTCTGAGGTTTATCAGTGCTTGCGAGGTTCATTGTTATCGGTATGTACCTACTGCCTTTATTTTGCCACATACCAGTTTAGCATAATATATTATAGAAAATTAGTTTTTTTATTTTATTTCTTTTTCAGACCAAACAACAATAACAAAATATCCATGAAATCTTTGAAACGCTTGACGGATCAAGATCTGGTAGTAAGACATTTTTTAAACAAAAAGAATTACATTCAACTCATAAATGATTCCAATCACACCGCCTTCAATGTAATGTGACAGAATCACAGAATATTTCTCACGGAGCGGATGACCGCCTCGAAGCCTCGATCGATCGAGCTTTCGCTTGCTTGACATACCACCCACTAGATGGCAGGGCAATACATGAACTTTTGACATAACTTTGTAGTTTGTTAGGAATTTAGTTTTAAGTTATAACCAAAAAACTTAAAACTTTTGTAAATTATATATTTGATTTTAAGTTACCTGTATAATACTTTTGTGTTTTAATTAATGTATGGAATATGGATGTAAATATCGGTGTTTCATTATGTATCTTGTGTAGTTAGTTAAGTGTGTTATTTTGTGGAATTTCTGTTTTAAACTACAAGAAACCAGGCAAAAAGTAAGTTTTTACGTTAATTCATGCATTTTGTTACTTAAAAATTAAATTTTTATTATTAACTCTTTTTATATATTTTTTTGTAAATGTAACTCAATTACGTAGACTAAGGAATGTTGAAACTTTGCCCTTTCTTTTCTAAACATTCCAATTCGTACAAAATAACGGGAGCCAAGTTTTGCCTTTTGCTACCAGAATAGAGTAATTTATACAATATACTCACCAAGTACAGAGTATTGTTTTACCTACAAGTATCTTTAAAATGAAATTCATATAAATCAAAACCCAAAACTAGGGAAAAATTTCATATATACAACTTACTATTTCGTACACTTATTTCGGTAATACAATTATTATGTTATGATCAATAACTTTGTGTTTTATTCAAGATTTTTGTATACATTAACTAATAAATTGAAATTTTTATCATAAGATTAAACTACAAATTTAATCAAGAAATACTACTTACTGATACTAGAGTCATCAAATTTAATATTATAAACTCTTGATCACTTACAACTTTTTCATTGATTAAAAAATTACATCTTTATATATATATATATATAGATATACATATATAAGAGATTTCCACATATATAGTCACTCATCATGATATCTCTGGAACCATTAGAGCTAAAGACTTGAAATTTGGTAGGAATATTCCTTTCGCCGAGTAGAGGTCAGCGGATTTTACGAAATTCCACACGCAAGAGTTTTTTTAATATGAACAGAATAATGTCTATCGGGACAGCTAGTTATTTATAATTAAGTCAGCCCTATCAGGCTAACAAAGTTTTGTGTATTTGAATACTACGGGAGCTTTAATTATATAATCACCTAAACAAAATTGTATCATTAGTTCATTCACATACATAACCATTCTTTTGAATTCATCAAATTTAGTTAGAACTAATAAATTAATAATACCTTTTTATCCATAGGGCGTCTGTCTTTTGATTTTTCATTCACCTATTTTTATATTGTTGAAGTCATAAAGATTGTTTGCTATTTAATAAGTAAGAGTTATATTATAAACATCTAATGTTCATCTGTTCAAGTCATGAATCTTAGTTGTTTGTTCGATATAAAATTAACAGATGGACATACTAATGTTTTTTTAACAATAATACAAACATTATACAGTGAAATAGGGTAAGGTTTGAGTAGTATTAAATAAAAATCAATGATTTATGACAAAATTTATTATTTCTTATAATTAAAGACACAGATTCATTAAAAATTATTCAGTATCTATTGGAAATTGAGATTTTACAAAGTGAATAAGTTTATTTTTTACTTTTTTTCTTTTCTTTGTGCTTCTTTTTGGATTTTTTCTTCTTTTTCCTCTTTCTGTCTGAATCACTCGTGTCGGTTGAGCTTTTCTTTTTTTTCCTCTTTCTGTCTGAATCACTGGTGTCGGTTGAGCTACTCCGTGACCTGTGAATGATAATGTTATATAACTTTGTAGACATAGTATTAGGTGTATCAATATAATTTATTCAAATATGTATAAAAAGTCAAAAGTTTGTGGCACAACGGCTAATGCTGTTACAAATGCTGAAACAAAATATACACCTATAATATAAGATTATATACCTATTACTGGAATGTGGCAAGTGCATCACATTTAGTGAATAACAACCAACTGAGTAAATTCAGAAATTTATTAATGTATTCATTCAAATAATATAATGATTTTGAAACTGAAGTGGCAGTGGGCAAGGCACATACTTTGACGGACAGATGGCCATTGGGACAGTAAAGCCCTCAAATGGTGACTACATACCGGAAGACACAGTAAACCCCCATGATGGACAAATGATCTGGTCAAGAATGTCGGAATACATTGGATGACGGTAGCACAGGACCAAACTTCATGGAGATTCTTGAGAGGCCTTTGTCCACCAGTGGATATATCAGCTGGAAAGCTAATATTATGATGATTGAAATAAACTCATGCATTTAAGACATGGAAAACTATACTACTAACTATTGTTAAAACCACTCGATTTGGATAACCCAGCAATATTTGCATGATAACTATCAGATTTTTGTTCATAAATTATCTCCATTCTGCCTCAACCTTTCCGTTCCGCCTGCCTTAGTTCGGCGCGATTTTAGCGCTTGCACAGCATTCTGTCAATGCATATTATTTTATGTGTAGAAATAGATTGCTTATAATTCGGATGATTTGAGTGAACATATCAGAAGTCTATAAGACCATGCACAATAAACCATCTTATATACGAAATAACTGACAGAACTTGGTGAGGGAGTAGGGTGCCATATGGCACTGATGCACTGCCAATTTGGGAAGATTTATTATCTGTTATATCTATTGGCAGTTTATATAACAAATGTGACTACATGGCAGTATTTTTGACAAATACTATACCTTGATCTCTTTCTTTTCTTACTCTTCTTTGATTTCTTTTCTTTTGCTTTTTTAAGTTTTTCTTCTAACTTCTGTTTCAGCTCAGCCTCTCTTAAACCTTGGAGTGGTGTAATATAATCATCCTCGCTATCACTGCTAGTGCTACTCACATCTAACACTATCTCTTTGTTCGGATCAACCTGAATTAAAAATTAAAAGGCTGATGTACTGACTTGTACCAACTGACTTGATGTAATGACTTCATGCTAGATTGTCTGTCAACATCAACACATTATTGCAAAAACTTATTACTAGCCTAGAGGTTAGCAGATTGCTACACTAGGAGTCTGGGGTTTTGTGATAGAAGTAAATGTTTAAACATATAATTACTTTATATATTTGGGCCAAATAATTTGTTTGAGTTTATGAATTATTATTGCATACAAAAACAAACCCCGTAAAGCACTTAAATAGAAAGATATATTGAAATATGCAATTCGAATTTTAAAATAGTATAAAACAGTACATAGTTAGTACCTCATATTATTTGTGTGTGCTCAATAATTTACAAGGGAGAACAATAGCACTAAAAACGTTTTGTTTAATTAAGATTAACTAAATATAAACAAAAATATGCGGTTTTTGTACATTTGTCATGACACGAACTTACTTTTATAAAATTTCTACACTGAAATGTTAAGTGCCCCGCATAACCACACTTTTTACATGCCGCTCTAGAACTATCCTTTCCTATTTTACTAACTAAATCCGTATAATTGGACATTGCTTTATATTTCTCGTCTTTTCTTTGAAATAGCGTCGTAACTCGTAATTGGTAGCGTCTGACTATGTTTTCATTTTTAAATGCAGTTACACTGATGAGTCAAAGTCAATTATTGACAATGACAAGTGACATCTATATTCTGTACCACAGAGTCCATCCTGTACACTACACCGCTTTGTACAGTTTTCTAATGAGTTTTGTTACTGCTAACATTTCCTCGTTTTATATAGGTATGTGCATATCAAATATTTATGTTATGTATACATCTATATAATTTATATTGTCTCTATAAGTTTTATTTTTTACAGATGTCGTGACATTCTGGTAAAAAAAGCAATGCAAGAAAATGACAGAGTTTCTACCCCTTTGCGATGTCCTGTTCAATGTGATATCATTGGCAGGCTATTTTTGCGACGTTGTCTTCGATCTCGTAATGGGGTATGCATTGCTAGAGAGGGGTTACAAAGGAACCTTCGCCGCAACTATATCGATAGTTATCACGTCACTACTTATATCACAGGTAACCCTTATAAACATTCGAAAAGGTAATTAACTTTAATTGCTGTTTGTTCCATGATTTGAAAGTGCTACACCTTATGTCAATTTCTATTAATTTCAGTACAGATAAAATTTGTACAATAGTATAATATTCTTTTAAAATAATTTTGTATGAAAAACTTTTTTTTTTTGCGTGTTAAGTTTCCTAAACTTTGGAATTGGCAATTTTTTTTTGCCTGGTCGATCCTGTGCTTGCGAACTCTGATTTTTGTTAATGAAGAGTTGAAAGTTACTTAAATATATAAACAATCATTTCACGTATTGAAATAATGCTTTTATTTACAATATGTACGGGTTGTAACTATGCTGATTTTATATTGCTTTTTTTTTTGCATCACTCTACGTAGGATTTTAGGCATAACTTGTTATTTATGGTGTAGGTATAACTTGTTTTGTTATAATATCATTTACTCATGAACGGGCGCTGCTTGTGGAGCCTGGTCGGTCCATCCGTCCTGTCTTCGGGGATTTTTATTTTCTATTTTTATATTGATAATTTGATAACATACCAATTTAAATTATAAGTTTAAACGTACCATTGCTTTCGTTAAGGTATTAATCTTTACTTGTTTACAGTATATGCGAATTGATAAATCTCACTGCACTCATTACTGTTTTGAGTAATTTTAGTGCATCACTTTACATACATTGTATAAAATATAATGTAAAATGCTGAAACTGCCAGTTCTTCTGATTAAATCTCAACTTTTCCGAAGTGGTGGTAAAATCTTTGACGTACATATTTTTAAAAATTTTCACTCAATAATAAAATAATTGGGAATAAGAAATTGAAGGTTAGATTAGAAGCACATGCCAATATAACGTTATTATTATATATTAATGAATGTTGCAAACACCGGAAAACTATAAATAATTTATCTATGTATTACAACAGTAGATACTTAGTACTTAAGACGACACTAAATGCCGGCGACCTTGAGCGATATGAGTTCACGGCTCCTATGTAACAAAGCCAATATTTACAAAATTCTTGCGTCGAAAATGAACATTTTAACAGGTGCAAACAGCTTAATTTCTTACAATCCTCATTATTGATTACTAATCTGAATAATTTTACCTACACAAAGAAGTAAAAGCTATAAGAACAACTTTTATGAGAGTAGTATACTAAACAAATGCATCATGCCGAGAAAAAACTTGTTTAACTGCAAAGAAAACTGGTATTTCATAATAGCTCTGGAGTATTAACTTTAACCAACAGCAAGCATTAGCAACCTACAAGTAAGACTTAATGGTATGTGTAACAGGATAAAGTAGTGTTCATATCTCCAAATGCTATATTTTAACCACCAAACTTGTCTAAAACACCTTGTTTGCGTGTTTTCTGTTTACCCTTCGCCTTAATAAACACACCTTGTTTGCGTGTTTTCTGTTTACCCTTCGCCTTAATAAACACACTTGGAGATTTTCAAAAAATACATACATACATAAAATCACGCCTATTTCCCGTAGGGGTAGGCAGAGACCACTTCTTTCCACTTGCTACGATCCTTACATACTTCTTTCGCTTCGTCCACTTTCATTATTCCTTTCATACATGCTCTCCGGTTTAGGGTACTCTTGACCTGGCCTTTTTTCAAGACGTCCCTGATTTGATCTTGAAACGTCCGCCTAGGTCTACCCCTTCCAACACTTTCATTCACACTGGCCTTATACACTTTCTTCGTCAATCGTTCTTCATTCATTCTCTCGACATGTCCAAACCATCTCAGAATACCTTTCTCAATTTTTGTCACAGCATCTTCTTTCAGACCACAACGTTTTCTTATCTCACTATTTCTTATCCTGTCACTCAGTGTAACTCCTATCATACTTCTCAACGCTCTCATCTCAACTGCATTTATTCTGCTTTCATGTTTCTTCTGCCATACCCAACTTTCACTTCCGTACATGAGTGTTGGAACCAACACCCCCTCATGCACAGCCAAGCGAGCCTTATTAGACACCTTCTGACTGTTCATAAAGGAGTGCAAAGCTCCATTCACCATGTTTCCTGCATTCACTCTTCTTTCAATATCACTCTCATACTTTCCATCTCTTGTAAATTTAGAACCCAGATACACAAACTCATTCACCTGTTCAATTTTTTCATCTCCAATCACGATATTGCAGTCTGTCACTACCTCATCTCTTTCAAGCACCATCACTTTCGTCTTCTTTACATTCATCTTCATTCCCTTTCAAAAAATATTACAGAGCAATTTGATTTTTTTTAAAAAACAATAAATTTTAAAGGTTAATAATTGTTTCAATTGATTTTTTTCATTAAATTAATTAGTAAGTGAGCGTTACTTCCGTCAGAAAAAATAACTGTGTGCACCTAATCGCGCCTAAAGAAATTTTAGTTCAAAAACCTGAGTTCATGTTTACGATAGTTTATAATATTGACACACTTTTTACACAAATTATCTTGCCCCTAGTTAAGCATATATAGCCTGTGTTATGGGTTACAAGACAACGATATATTTAATACAATATACTTACTTAAACATACATAAATTCATATAAACATACATAAACATTTAAACATCCATGACTCGGAAACAAACATCCATATTCATCATATAAATGCTTGCACCTACCGGGATTCGAACCCGGGACCTCTAGCTTAGTAGGTAGGATCGCTAACCACTCGGCTATACAGGTCGTCAGATAGTTTAACTATGCTTCATGACCCAGCCTTTTTCTGGTCTAAATAATAATTTTGATATTTGCAGGTTCTCTCCCTACGATGGTACCTGCACGTGTGGTGGGCTGGAGAGAACAGGAAGGACCGGCCGCCCTGGCTGCCGATACTGCTGCACTGCCTGCAGGTCGGGGTACTATGGAGGTACGCCAGACTCCTGGTGCCAGTCGAGTTGAGACGAGTCAAACACCAAGTGAGGGATCTATGTAAGTAACATAATACAAAAACTGATAATAGCCTTAGTAGACCAGTGTCGATAATACTAGGATGAAACCCATTGGAAATGGAAGAGAATATAACAAAAATGAAAGGAAAAATAAATTATGGCGAACTGAGGTCGGGGGGTGATTAAGGGTAAAAAACGGTCTATCTCGATTAGCAAGTCCTATGGAAATAAGTCAAATGGCAAAGTTGTAGGTAATAAAAAGATCTACAACTTTAGCTTTTACAATTTTTTGACATAACCTCAAAATTTAATTTTTTTTCATCCTGCTATTTTTTTTTTTTTCATTTTTCATCATTTGCATTTTTACTGGTCTAAAGATCCCACCTCTACGTTCTGCGGGTACGTGTTTCTTTGATTAAACTCATTTTAAATAACCGTTTTGGAAGTAAGCTATGTATTAGCGATAGGTTGCCTATAAAAATTTACCCGCAAGCACCTGTAATTAATTTTAGTATAATTAATGATTATGAATTGCACCCATATGTTTTTTTTTAATAAATTGTATGTCATTTTAATGGAAATTATGTAAAGAATGGAAAAAAAATATGGTTGCCAGCTCTCGGTCAGCCATAACATAAGGATTGCCAGGTGTAAACAGGTACATTTTTGTTGATAAATTGTAGTCATTTGTTTTTAAAACATAAAACTTAACAGATAACTATAAATATATATATATAAAAATGAATTGCTGTACGTTAGTCTCGCTAAAACTCGAGAACGGCTGGACCGATTTGGCTAATTTTGGTCTTGAATTATTTGTGGAAGTCCAGAGAAGGTTTAAAAGGTGAATAAATAAGAAAATGCTGCTAAATTAAATAAAAACAACAAATTTGTTTTTCCTTTCATGTGTCCATACATAATTTCTATGAGAGAATTTATTGACGCACGGTTTGACAGTTCTGCTGTGACACAATTTCATTACGACAGCAGGGTGCATATTTTACGAAGTATTTTTTGATGTTATTATATATTATTGACAAATTCATATAAAAACATTATTTTATTTATTATATACAGAACAACGTCTGTCGGGTCAGCTGGTTAACAATAAAATACCTGTTTACACCTGGCAAACCTGACGTTGCGGCTGACATGACGATAATGAAATCCTTTAAAATTACATAAATATAAAACTTCCATTTTGTATTTAAATTATAAATATTGTTTACTCACTAAACGATCATTTAAATTAGTTTAATCAAACAGACACATACCTGCAGAATCGAGCGGTTAGATTTTGGAATATAATGTCTTTTCAACACACTTGCTCGTAAAGTAAGAATTATTACATTTTTTTAAATTAAAATAAGGGATGAGACGAGCAGGATTTTCAGCTGATTGTAATTGATACGCCCTGCCCATTACAATGCAGTGCCGCTGGATTCTTGAAAAAACCCAAAATTTCTGAGCGGCACTACAATTGCGCTCGTCACCTTGAGACATAAGATGTTAGGTCTCATTTGCCTAGTAATTTCACTAGCTACGGTGACCTTCAGACCGAAACACAGTAATGCTTACACATTACTGCTTCACGGCAGAAATAGGTGCCGTTGTGGTACCCATAATCTAGCCGGCAACCTGTGCAAAGGAGCCTCCCACTGGTTGTTCTCAGGGCCATAAACCGAACTATAACACACACGTGCATAATAATATTACACACTAGTGCCTAATAGAATTATCCCTACAAGGTTTATTCTTAAATGCGGCAATATGTTCCTTTAATCTAATTTCGCAATTTCGACCCGTTTCACCTATATATACCCCGTAACAAGTGTCACAGCTTAGCTTATAATCGCCGGATATTTCGGAATTACTTATTCGATCTTTGCCATTTCATATTGATATTGTGATTCGTTCGGAAGGACACATTAATATTGTTTTTCCTAAATATTTTTGCTATTTCATCTGATATTGGACCAATACATGTCAAACTACGCACATATTTGGTGTTTGATTGTGGTGGGACGGGATAACGTTCTGAATTAATTAAATGTTTTCTTAATTTTTAATTTATTTATTCGATATCGTCTCTAAGCGGTAATATTATTGTTCAAATTTTTTCTATTGTGGTTCTAAGTGATAATTTAATTGTTCAGGTATGCTTCGGCTGGTTCACGCGTTCTGCGAAGCCGCACCAATGCTGCTGCTGCAGCTCCACATACTGTACAAGGAGACGGACATCGAACCGGCGACCAGCGAGCTGGGGGTCAGCCCCGAACCAAACATAGATGAGCCGTCGGGTAAGTGCAACATACATTTGGATTTTGTAAGTTAAAGAGACAAATTGGCTTAAAAATCTCAAAATAATATTTATTTATTATTTTATTAGAACGGACATAGCCCAATTACACTAATTATTTAATTAACATAAGCATACAAAGAAAAAAAAATTAATTAAATTAAAATAACAATTAAAAAATTGTTTTGTCATTTCAAAAATCTAAAATAAAAAAAAATCTAAAAATATCTAAAGATTTAGTCTAAACACTAAATTAATTTGAAAACAAAATTTAAAAACGATGCGGGACTCGAACTCGCGTCCTCTCGCATACCGTGCAAGCGGCAACCTGAGAGTTGAACAAGACATACAAGATTTATCAACGATAGGTCACTCGAACGGTTGGCTCAGTGGTAAGAGCGCTCGTACGGAACGCGAGAGGGTTCCCGCATCGTTCATAAATTTAGTTTTAAAATTTAATTTGTATAATTAATCCCAAATGTAGTTATCACTAAAAATTATAATGAATAAGGGGGTAAATCAAATCAACCAAAATGTCGAGTTTGATTGTAGCCGGCGCACAAAAAAAATCTTAACTACTAATTCTATGTGAAAAGTTCATCAACGCGGAGGGTAATAATTTACGAAATAATACTATATTTGTTGTTCTTTATTCACATAGCATAATTACTTACAATATATTTGTAGATAATATTTATAGTTGTAAATAGAAGTGAAAACTTAGAACTTTTAGTGTTAATGAACAGAATAATGTACACATTGAACTTTTCACTAAATTCATTTATTTATATTTTTTTAACTTTATATTTATCGTGTGTGCCAGTCATGAGCATGTCGGTTACGCGAACCCATAAGATTTTCTCCGACAAAAAAGTCCCTAACGCGGCTAAAGAATTTTCACTTAAAAAAAAACACATTAAAGTAATGAATTTTATAACTTTCGCCAGCGAACTCAGCTGCGTTTGCCGAGCTGAACGTGATATCGGCGTCCCTGTCGATGTTCTCCGTATGCTGGGCGCTGGCCAGCTTCAGCAAGAACGTGCGTCTCCAGAACGTCCACCGCCTGGTGCTCACCTGGCTCGGAGTCATATTCCAGGTACAATTTCACTAGGACTACTACTAGGCTACCATAGCTGTAACGAGCTCCTCGGTCCAAGAACGTGCATCTCCAGAACGTCCACCGCCTGGTGCTCACCTGGCTCGGAGTCATATTCCAGGTTCAGTTCCACTAGGACTACTACTAGGCTACCATAACTTTAACGAGCTCTTCGGTAGAAGAACGTGCGTCTCCAGAACGTCCACCGCCTGGTGCTCACCTGGCTCGGAGTCATATTCCAGGTACAGTTCCACTAGGACTATTACTAGGCTACCATAGATTTAACGAGCTCTTCGGTAGAAGAACGTGCGTCTCCAGAACGTCCACCGCCTGGTGCTCACCTGACTCGGAGTCATATTCCAGGTTCAGTTCCACTAGGACTACTACTAGGCTACCATAGCTTTAACGAGCTCTTCGGTAGAAGAACGTGCGTCTCCAGAACGTCCACCGCCTGGTGCTCACCTGGCTCGGAGTCATATTCCAGGTTCAGTTCCACTAGGACTACTGCTAGGCTACCATAGCTTTAACGAGCTCTTCGGTAGAAGAACGTGCGTTTCCAGAACGTCCACCGCCTGGTGCTCATCTGGCTCGGAGTCATATTCCAGGTACAGTTCCACTAGGACTACTACTAGGCTACAATAGCTTTTACGAGCTCTTCGTTCGAATAAGGTTCCCATATTAAAGAAGAACAGATTTCTAATGAACCCGATCAATAGCGAGGTAGACGCGAAGGGTTCGGTTCTATCATCGCCACTGGTGTGGCCAATGTTTTAAAAGTACCTGACTAGGTTGTTGGCATGGTCATTTTAAGATTAAACAGACTTTAAATACTTTTTAAGAACAAGGTATTTAAAATTTACATATGTTTTAAAGATTTGATTGTTACTTATGAACAAAATCGATAGATTTAAGATTTGATGCGATCTTGACATCCCTACACGCGTCTCGCGTGAATCAGCGCTCCTAGGGAAGATGACCTACTTATCAGCCTTGCGTCTGGGTTGCATTGCACATATCATAACAAACTCCTGAATGAGTACAATTCAAAGACGCAACCACTTTATTGATTACTGTATGCGAGATGAATTTCTGAATTAATAATGAATTGTTTGTAATTATTGGTGTTCACCGTTTTAATTAAAGTAAGTAAATAATAATAAAAAAATAAAAATCCTAATTTTTAAACCTTAGATCATTTATACGTCTAGATACACTGTGAAACAGCGTTGAAAAAAATTGTGGTTGACGGTTAACCTCTATTTTGAGCAATGCACGCACACTAATCAGTGACATACAAATCGCGAGTGTAAGACGACTTGTCACGCACAGTAAAGTAATAATCCTGGCCTGTATTTATCGATTGTCTAACTTATCTAAGATTTTATCATATAGCAGCTTAAAAAGAATATATAAAGGGTAAAGTTAAGAATCATTTATTTTTATCTTGCACATTGTCTCCAGCCTGTAAAAGCTGTAATAATCTGTTACATTTCTACTCCTAAGACATTTCATATTTTTTCACTTCTCATGCTCTGATATTGCTTATTTGTGCACGATATAGGCTGCACAAAATCGATTTTTGTGCACAAGTGCACAAAAGTATCTACTCATAAATGTATCTATATTAAGGCAAAGAAAATGAGCCATACAGCCAAACACAATAAAAAGTTCAGAGATAAAATTTGTTATTTTATAATATTTACTTTAATTTATTTGCCTCGTGTGTTTTTTAAGATATAAAAGATATTAAAATTTTAATTATAATACAGTAGGTTACTTAATTAATTAAAAATATAGAAATATTACAAAATTAATTTAATAGTGGGCTGTATTGGTCTGGAGCCCAAGCGTAATATCAATGTCGTAAGATTTAAAAAAAATGCGCCGGGAAACAGGTCTTGTTTTTTCGTGTGTTTATTAATTTCTTCAAATTTGCTAAAATTGTTAAAGATGTCCATGTTATACTACTGTTTTATTTCCTCGCAATCGAAATGAAAAGCAGAGTTTATAACTCGTCCACAAAACCATTTTATCCGAGACTTAGCAGCCCAAGCCGAAGGCGAGGGCTGATAGTAATGTCGAGGATACAAAATGGTTCGTTTGTGCACTCGTTGTAAAATCTACGATATCTTATCAGTATACAGTGTTGGTGAACATATTAAATAAGTAAATAAAATAAATACCTTCTTCTCATTCAAATGGCATCCTGACATAATCCGATGATGAAAGCAACGACATCTATGTATACTACGTTACAAAAAGTTTGGAATAACAATTGTGTCGCAACTTTGTATCGCGCGGGCGGGCAGAGAGGGAAGCAGACATGGTGAATATGCCTTGCAGACGCAGATTTAATAATGATGACAATGTTTCATTGGTCACTTTAAACTACCAGTGGGAGGCTCCCTTGCACAGGATTCCGGCTACATTATTACCACAACGGCGCATATTTCTGCCGTGAAGCAGCAATGTGTAAGCATTACTGTGTTTCGGTCAGAAGGGCGCCGTAACTAGTGAAATTACTGGGCAAATGAGACTTAATATCTTATGTCTGTAATGTAGTGTAATGCCCGAGCGGCACTGCATTGTAATGGGCAGAGTATTAATTACCATTATCATTACGTCCTAGTCCGTAGGAGAACCAAAGTCACCGATATAGCCCAAATGATTGCGAAACTGAAGTGGCAGTAAGCAGGGCACTTAGTTCGATGGACAGATGCGTTGGGGCAGTAAGGTCCTCGAATGGCGACCACGTACCGCAAGATATATTGTTGGAAGGTTACAAGATGGACCGACGATCTGGTAAAGATCGCCGGATCAGGTTTGATGAGGGCAGCGCAGGACCGATCGTCATGGAGATCTTTGGGGGAGTCTTTTGTCCAGCAGTGGACATCTTCCGTCTGAAATGATGATTCCGTCCTGCTCGTCTAGTTCCTTATTTTCATAAAAAAAAAAACAAAATCGGTGGTAGTTTGAACAAACATTAAACAACGTTCAAGGCTTACAAAACAGTGCACTGGTCATCTCGTGCTCGCAGTGGACTAAACGGGTTGCGACGTCGAAACTGAAACTCAGTGAGCAATTATTTAAGGCCACAGAGCTTGTCTATACATAGAAGTCTTTGGACGTAAGTCCTACTGAATATCTAAGTGAATATTCACAGCTGAATATCTAAGTGATCCGACAGCCTGGGACTAGATCATGATTATTTTATAGCAATAGCATGACTGTACATATTATATATTTGACTGAATATGAGCGCAAAAAAAAAACTGGTAGAGTTTCTTGCGCCGCTTCGTCTCTCTCAGAGCGCTATTTGTTTCCGAAGCGGTAGTCGTGTCAATTATATTAGAAATGACATCAAAAATAATTAAAAAAACGAAAGGAATCAATTTTGAAAAAAATTAATGCCTTTCTATGCCGTTTATGAAAGTCCCGGACAGAAATCAGGTCAAAGTTGGGAACAGTGCAAACGTCTTACAAAAATTTCTTATTTCAGTTCATGTGGCGACTTGGCACGATATCGGCCAGAGTTTGTGCTCTAACTGTATACGCACTGGTCTACGAACATTGGCTATTCTTAGTGATAGGTAAGATTTTTATTATTATTTATTATTGGTCATATTTATTATAATATCCGGACGACTGAGCCTTGCTCGGTTTTTTAAGAATGTACAAAACTTGAACAAAAAAGAAACTAATAGGGCATCTGGATTCGAACCGAGGTCTTCTGCTTTCCGGATCATCCAATGAGTCCGATCCAATCTGAGCTATTATAGTCTTATACAAATGATTTAAGTTTTCTTTGGGATGCCTCGTGTAGAGGCGAAGCACGTGTCGAATTGTTTAAAAACAAATATTGGCGGAATTAACACTAAACAAAACTTATATCATTTGTATAATTATGGATTCCCGCAAAGTAACACCTACTTCAATAAATTTTATTATAGTCTTGTATATAGTGGCGAAATTTACTTATTTATTTATTTATTTATTGAAAAGCCTTCTCTTTGTATTCTAATGTTGTTGTAGCTGTTTCTCATTGAAACCTAAGCTACATCGATTTCTCGCCCCGAAACTACCGGTATACTAAATTTCATTTAAATCGTTAGAGCCGTTCCCGAAATTCAGAATATATTTTATATATATATATTAGAATAAATGATGTTTTTTTCTTCTTTCTTTCTCAAAACGAGACTGCTAACTGCATGCAAGAATACGTTTGGCTTTAAAATAACGGAACCCATTAAACGGCAATATTAGGCTGTGTGAGTTATTGTTTCGTTTGTTCAGCATTCTCGTGTGTTACAGGTCTTCACTGGGTGTCGATGTTTCTGTGGCTGATCTCACCAAAGAACGTGTTCCACGGGGAGCACATAAGCCGCCCCAGAAAGGCGTACCTCTCCGCGCTCATAGCCTTCGTCTACGTTTTCGCATACATCAACCTGCAGGAACTCAATCATAGGCAGAAAATGGTGAGTCATGCAGAAATAAAAAAGTATAAGATAATTATTTACTAAGCTTTCTAAAGTTTCCTAACCGAAGAGTAAACAACGGTATCCACCGTCGTATGATTGGTTTATTCGGACGTATAACGTTTCGCGCGTTTATTTGCAAGGCCTGACATTGGGAAAACTTCAGAATTATCAATGTATTGACAAACTTAGTATCCTAGCGTAATAGACAAACACTATCCTCATTACGGCGAGACTAAATTTAAAATGTTCATGTGTGCTAGTTTTACAGATGTGTAAGTGAGTAAGTGAAGTGTGTAGAACTTTGCTTTTGGACAATACCTATGACAAATATTGATAAACGGCGTACGGCGGTACATTATATATATATAATGTAGTAATATAATGTAATATTTAGTATTTTAGTGCATATGTTCTACGAAAATAAACATCACGAAAGTAGTATTGAAGGATCTGTATTGAACCTGTGAAATATTTCTTTAGTTTAATGTTTGCTATATGTAACAACACAGAACACGACACCAATATATTTTTTAATTAATATCCGTTAAAACACAGAAAAATAACGATAAAAACACTTAAATTAACACTAAGTTGATTCTGACACTAACCAGATTGATCTATTCCGTCTCTTTCTCACAATTAGGTTTTTATGTAAGGATAGTAATCTCACGTTCACACAGGGTTCGTCTGTAACGGTAGAATACTAAGTTTATGGTATTGACAGTGTTGTCGGCGATATAATCAGCATTTTGCATATTCTTGGTTTATTCTCAGGTATAAATTTATACCAAGTTTATCTGTAAGGCCGCAAAAGTTTGAAAGCGGAAAATATCTTAACAGAGTAAAAATTTTAAAATGGCTTTCACTTAAAAAAATATCTATTTTATTAAAGTGATTATACTTCATATTATAGTATTTTTTAGAAAGAAAACCCTTCGTGTATAAGTATGACACAGTCTATTTCTGCCCTGAATTGCTCTGCAGTAATGTGTAAGGATTATTGTATTGTGTCTGAAGGGCGCCGTAGCTAGTGAAATTACTGGGCAAATGAGACTTATCATATTATGTCTCAAGGTGACGAGCGCAATTGTAGTGCTGCTCAGAATTTTTGGGTTTTTCAATAATCCTGAGCGGCACTGCATTGTAATGGGCAGGGCGTATCAATTACCATCAGCTGAACGTCCAGCTCGTCTTGTCCGTTATTTTCTTAAAAATTCATAAAAAAAAATCTGTCGTTCGCTCGCAGTTCGAATGGTTGTAGCTTAAGTTCACGCGGTGAATACGTAAAATGAACAATTGACAATGAAATTAACTGTTTTGATACTCGAAATCGGTATTACAGGCTAGAATTGGAGGCTCCAGTTGCCAGAAATTTTATTTTAAATTTAAAAGTTATTGTGCTAATTGTGTGTGCGGCAATCACGTTCTGCTAAATTCATATCAACATAATATTGGCTCAAACTGCAAATGAAGGAACATGAACTCGCGCGTAATTCGTACGCACCCTTAGTTATTCATGACTCCCACACTAAAATGAGATATATACAGGGTGTCCCAAAGTTATGGGACATGAAGGGAAAGTACCTTAAATATCGAAGATCGGCTATTTTACTGGAAGAAGACTTTATGTTATTTTTAAGAGTTAGTACTTCTGTATTCAAAGATTTTCTAAATATTACTTGCCTCGTCTGGGAATCGAACCGACTAAAGTGTAAATAAAACACCCCTACTTTTATAATGCCAATCGAAAGAATGGCCAAAAACTAATAACTCTTCTTAAGTAACATAACACATTAAGTAAATTTAAAAGAAAGGAGCAACGTAAAATGTTTGAGTCAAATTTCAAGAAAGTTATTTATTGCCGTCGACGACGTTCTAAAAGTAGAGATATTATCATTCCATAGATAGCATTGATTATTCGTAAATAAGTACACACTTCATAATCAAAATACTTTATAGCATAGTTTTTTTAGTTTAAAAGCGATACGAGTATGTGGACAAGTTACAAACAGAATTGTGCCATATCATATCGAGTATTCACCATAAAATGATAAGAAAATCAAAAGGCAGCGGACTCATTGCTTCGATTTGCGTCAAACAGGAAGGGACCACATTTTGAGCATTTAATTAATTAATTTACAAAAAAATACCAACTTAATTGACTACTTTCTCATATCTTCATATCATAAAAGTAGGGGTGTTTTTTTTTACATTTAAGTCGGTTCGATTCCCAGACGAGGTAAGTAATTTTTAGAAAAGAGTAAATAACGCACAACTTGATTTATCTAAAAATAGATATATTTATTGTTATTATACAATTAAAACACTCAAAAATATTTACACATTGTGAGTCTACTAACCTAAAAATAGAAAAATCGACAATTAAAGGTTTTTTTACTTAAGTTAAACTAGTTATTTTGTGAAAATTATTTCTTTTCATTACTTTTATACAATTAGAAATATATCCCTCCACATGCAGGCTTAAATTCTCTCTCCGGTGTGCTCCTGTCAATGCCATTCTTCATGTGTAACGTCATACTTGTTAGGCGGCATACACATACTCGTACATTAGGCTATGTACACAACATACAGTGTACAAAGCTTACATAATATATATTTATAGCGTCCTTAGACTTTGCTCACATTTTACTAGCTAAAACGTGGCTGAGTGTAAGCTCAGCATAACAGAGTCCATTGACCATTTACTGTACCTTCCCAAAATTCCCGCCATAGTGATTTTTTTTCTTGAATAGGTTATATTCTACTGTGTAATGTTCGTGGAGAACGCAGTCCTAGTCGTGTCATGGTGGAGCGCCGTGGGGATCCGAGGTGGAGCGCGGGTTCCAGACCCTGCGCGGGTTGCCCCCGCTGCGGCCGCTGCATTCTTCGCGGGCCTGTTTTGTTGCATTCTGTACTACCGGTGAGTTAACCTCTAATATACTTCTGTGGCCCTGGTACTTTTATTTTTTTTTTAATAATAATAATATTGACACTCTAACACTAATTATATTGCCCCATAGCTAGGCAAAGCCATTTACCAGTGGGAGGCTCCTTTGCACAGGATGCCGGCTAGATTATGGGTACCACAACGGCGCCTATTTCTGCAGTGAAGCAGTAATGTGTAAGCATTACTGTGTTTCGGTTTGAAGGGCGCCGTAGCTAGTGAAATTACTGGGCAAATGAGACTTAACATCTTATGTCTCAAGGTGTCGAGCGCAATTGTGGTGCCCGCTCAGAATTTTTGGGTTTTTCAAGAATCCTGAGCGGCACTGCATTGTAATGGGCAGGGCGTATCAGTTACTATCAGCTGAACGTCCTGCTCGTCTCGATCCTTGTTTTCAAAAAAAAATTGCCTGTACTATACTACTACGGGTGCAAGACAACGATATATTTAATACAATATAGTTACTTAAACATACATAAATACAAATAAACGTCCATGACTCGGAAACAAACATTCGTAGTCATCATTGCGCACCTACCGGGATTCGAACCCGGGACCTCTAGCTTAGTAGGCAGGGTCACTAACCACTGGGCTATAGGGGTCGTCAATTATACAATATTTCTCAGTTATCATTTGAGTAGAGATCTAACGTACTTCTACTGTCTTAGTAATTATGTGTCTTGTGTGTTTGGTAATTTTATCATTATTCGACTTAAATTAGATCTGTTACTTCCGAAATATTAACTAGCTTCACTTTCCTGGTGGGTCTGATTTGTTCATTAACTGTAACGATGAAAATGTAAATCTTATATCTTTAAACGAGCAATTCTTGTATATATATATATATATATATAATCTGAATCTCGGAAACGGCTCCAACGATTTTCATAAAATTAAGTATGCAGGGGATTTCGGGGGTGATAAATCGATCTAGCTAGGTTTCAATTTAAAAAAAATGGTTTTATCCATGTTTGAATGAGAAACAGCTACAATAACATTAGAATACAAAGGTAAATTTCGCCACTATATACAAGACTATTATAGCTCAGATGGGACATTGGGTGATCCGGAAAGCAGGAGACCCCGGTTCGAATCCAGATGTCCTATTAGTTTTTTTTGTTCAAGTTTTGTGCATTCTTAAAAATCCGAGCAAGGCTCGGTCGTCCGGATATTCTTGATTTAAAAGAGTGGCAATGAGTTTTTGCTACATATTATTAATAGCTCAACCCTTTACGCAGTAGCAGTAGATTCAATAAGAAAATATTTTTGTTTTTTGACATTCATAAGTGTCATTTCCGTGACCTACATAAATAAAGTGAGTTTAGCGCCATTTATTGCCTCGGAGATGGTATTTGCTGTAGACAGATGGTTTTTGGTAATTACACGCGTTTTAATCTTTAAAAATATTTTAGTTATATGTGCAACACTCGCGTTAATCAAAGAAAGAAGACTCAAGTTTGCGCGTTTACCACTAAAAAAACCCCATTTGTCGTATCACCGCTCTTCGAGAACACTTCTCTTAAAGCCGCGCCTAGTATCGGAATACTGGGTTTCGAAATCTCGAGCGATTGCCAATTCCGTGGCCATCTGGGCAAAGCCAAATTGGCTTCGAAGAAGCTGGGTGTCATCAATAGAGCACGGCAATACTTCAAGCCGGCCCACATTCTAGCGCTCTACAAAGCGCAGGTCCGGCCACACATGGAGTATTGCTGTCATCTCTGGTCTGGCGCACCCCAGTATCTGCTAGATCCATTTGACCGCGTGCAACGTAGAGCAGCTCGAATTGTCGGGGACTCAGTGCTCTGTGAACGGCTGGATCACTTGGCGTTGCGTAGAGACGTCGCTTCATTGTGTGTCTTCTACCGCATTTATCACGGAGAGTGTTCCGAAGAGCTGTTTAACCTGTTTAACCTGATTCCTGCCGCCGAATTTCACCATCGCACGACACGCCACAAGTTAGGATATCATCCCCACCATCTGGATGTGTGGCGGTCCTCCACAGTGCGGTTTTCAAGAAGCTTTCTCCCTCGTACTACAAAGCTGTGGAATGAGCTTCCTTGTGCGGTGTTTCCGGGACGATACGACATGGGTACCTTCAAAAAAAGCGCGTACACCTTCCTTAAAGGCCGGCAACGCTCTTGTGATTCCTCTGGTGTTGCAAGAGAATGTGGGCGGCGGTGATCACTTAACACCAGGTGACCCGTACGCTCGTTTGTCCTCCTATTCCATAAAAAAAAAAGCGCCATTTATTGGCTCGGAGATGGTATTTGCTGTAGACAGATGGTTTTTGGTAATTACACGCGTTTTAATCTTTAAAAGTATTTTAGTTATATGTGCAACACTCGCGTTAAACAAAGAAAATACTATTTATTTGAATTATCAATAAATAAATATAAATCATTTATTAAACGCAGACTCATGTCGAAGGCATAATACTACGTAGACGATATTACAATATAAAATAAAATAATATTATGGTTTTTACTTTTTTATAAATTTTATGGTTCAACCTTGTGTATTTTACTAGATTGCATTATTTTTTAAATATACTGGGTGGCCAAGAAGTTGATGTCCAAAGCTTAATTTGAATTTGGCTCATTTTATTGGCCTATGTTCTGGGAAGTTTTTAAATATAGCTAGAACCAGTTCCGCATTGTCTAAACTATTCATAGTTTCTTATGTGGTTATTGCAACTGCAGTTAATAATTATCAACAATAAAATTAACTAAAAGTGTTAAAAAAAATTTGAAAAAAATCCCAAACCACAATTAGGTGAAAAAAGCGGATAAAAGGGGAAAAAATTATTATCTCCTAAACTACGCAAAATCGTATAACATACATAGGGGTGATTCGGATACTCATCACCATGAGGCTTTCAAATTTTAGCTTTGGACATCAACTTCTCGGCCACCCTGTATATGTATCAACTTTTGTGAAAATAGCATATTGTATAAATTTATTAGCTTCACCTGTATGTATGTTTGTTTGTAATCGACTCATTTTGGTGCGATTTTGACCCACTTTAAACAGACAGATTTAGTTCAAACTTCGTTGATTTATCGAGGACCGATGACAATACATTAATTTGATAGAATCATTACATTTTTCAATTTGCAAATTAAGATTATTGTTAATTTATATCATTTTTTCTTCTAAATTTCAATTATTATCTTTTCAACCTAAGCATGTTTTTTAGTTTTTTTTTAAACTATTTTTATTATTAGTGATTGACGTTGACGAGCAATCTGTTGATTTTAAGTCAATAAAGTATTTTTGACTTTGACTTTATTCCAAGTTTAAAACTACTTCTCCCTGTCATATAATTATGAGTCTTTTTATGGAAAAGGAGGACAAACGAGCGTACGGGTTACCTGGTGTTAAGTGATCACCGCCGCCCACATTCTGTTGCAACATCAGAGGCGCAGTACGCGCTTTTTTTGAAGGTACCCATGTCGTATCGTCCCGAAAACACCCCATAAGGAAGGTCATTCCACAGCCCCGTAGTACGTGGAAGAAAGCTCCTTGAAAACCGCACTGTGGAGGACCGCCACACAACCAGATGGTGAGGATGATATCCTAACTTGTAGCGTGTCGTGCAAAGGTGGAATTCGGCGGCAGGAATCGGGTGAAACAGCTCTTCGGAATACTCCCCGTGATAAATGCGGTAGAAGACACACAATAAAGCGATGTCCCTACCATCGCCAAGTTATCGAGAATCCACTGTATGTACTTGTCTCTAAAATTGTTACCAGCTTGAATGTGCTATTGTGGTAGGTACTTCCACGTTCGTCGGCTGGGGTACATGCTCGGAGAACAACAGCACGGGACCAATAGCACTGACGCCTCTCATCATAAAAACGGTTAGTAAATAATGTAGTATAAACGTCTGAAGACGAAAGTTTTCAACCAGTGTGTGTTGCCAGTGATGACTTACGGTACGCAGACGTGGTCGCTAAATATGGGCCTTATGAGAAAGCTCATGGTTGCTCAGAGGGCTATGCTTGGGGTTTCCCTGCGAGATCGAAACAGGAATGAGGAGATTCGCAGGTCAACCAAAATCACCGACTATATCCCAAATGATTGCGAAACTTAAGTGGCAGTGGGCAGGGTACATAGTTCGACGGTCAGATGGCCGGTGGGGAGTTCTCGAAAAATGGCGACCACGTACCGCAAGACACAGTGTTGGTAAGCCCCCCACAAGATGGACCGACGATCTTGTCAAGATCGCAGGACCGGTCGTCGTAGATATCTTAATAATACAGATAACAACTAGTATTCCTGGCCTGTTTTTATCGGTCTTCTCTAGAGACTCTATCCAGACGTATAAATTATTTATCTAAGATTTGTATAATTAATCCCAGAAGTGAGAGACATCACTTTGAAATAACAAATTTGAACGACATCTGAATTTCCTAATATGCAATTATTGGGGTTGAGCAGGTTATCAATTGTAAAGTAGATCCTGTGGATGGAGCCACATCCTGAGAGTTGAAAATGATATTCCAAAATTTATGAATCATACGTACTCGAACGGTTGCTTCATTGGGAAAGAGTCGCTGGACAGAGTCCCGCATTGTCATTAATTTTGGTTACAAATTTAATTTGTATAATAATTAATCCTAGAAGTGAGGGTTGTCACTTTAAAATAACAAATTATATATATCGCAGTCTCGACGTCTAGTCACTAAATATATGCTAGGGTTGTCACAAAAACTTGCTATAAGATGTTAGCGCCCAGTCATTTTAATTAAGAAAGTACTGTTTTGATAATAAAAAAAATATTTACTCAATAAGTAGCAAAATCGTGTTGTGATATTCAAACACCCAACACATGTAACTGACTTCGTGTATGACAAGCTTAAATCCAATAACCAATCGCTGACGGCGTAAGATGAAATGAACAATGCACAAGTGAAGGTTTCTCTAATGCCACGATCTTATTAATTGTTTGTAAAAGTTAAGGTTGGGTTGCATCATATTAGCTGTTAAAATTTAGGTCCTACAGAATCATTTCAAATTCAAATATTTTTTATTCAAAATAGGATGTGACATCATTTATTGAAACTCAAAAACTACCACCCATTCCAAAAATAATGTCTCAGACCTGAGAAGAATGGGCGCAACAAACTCAGCGGGCTTTTTTTCCACCAAATATTATGTTTACAAAGTAATAATGTACAATTAAACTTATTATTTAATAGGCTGAGGGCGGTCGCTCCATTCCTAATCTGTGGTATCACTAAGAAAGTCATTTATGTTTTAGTAACGTTTACCACACAAACGTTTTTAACGATTCTTTTAAATATCGCAATACTTTTGCTTTGAATATTTTCTGGGATCTTGTTGTAAAAGCATATATATATACATCGCCCCACAAAAGACTTACTAACTCGACCCAACCGAGTAGTAGGCATAACAAGTTTATGTTTGTTCCTCGTGTTAACATTATGATTGTCACAGTTTCTAGCAAATTCCTTAATATGCTTATGAACATATAAAACCTTATCAAGAATATATTGAAAAGCAACCGTCAACAAATTTTTCTCTTGATGATTCTTTAGGACCTAGGTTGTAAATCGCTGTTATGAGACAAATTTAAAGAAATAATCAGTATATTGACTGTTTTGTCACAGAAATTTATCCTTGATAATTTAATATTAAAAAATATTATAAAGGCACCTTAATGAATTCTACAGATATTTAAATATTAACAATATTTACATAGAACGAACATAAAGTAGTTATGCCTACTATACGACTTGGTAGAGCTAAGTAAGCAGTACCCGAAGCGTTCGATACAACAAAAGTCAGCTCGATAAAACAACTTTTAATTTTTATCGCTTCAACAACTTTCCTATGTGAGTCTAACTCACACGTAACTGTTTTTTTTAAATTATTAAAAAAATTGTTTGAAAGCAAAACTTCTTAGTTAAAGCTTAAGTCAACTTTAACGTTAACAGTAACGCTGGCTTTAAGATAGACTGGGGAATGTGTTGAACCATCGTATTATATAATCGTAACTTTTATATCAATACTAATCTTTGATTATTGCATTTATTTCATATTAATTGGGATAAGTACTTTTATGAAACAAATAAATTATTATCATATTATTGCTTGCTATAGATTTAATTGAAACTTTTGACAGGTCGCTATTTAGCTATTTAACATTAACAATAGGTTTAACCGGCGAATATTGGACGGTTATCAGTTAAAGTTATGACGTCATCTAAAAATTGTCAAATGGTGCATCACATTTTTTGCTTAACCGGTACTTTAACATGTTTGTTATTGTTAAAGTTAGTTGCAACTCAGCCTAGGCTTATTTTGTACAATTTGTTGATACAATTATTAAATGTTATAAACTTGTGTTTTCAGGTAAATCGTGTCAAAACGACAACACAGTCATTCCAGGTGTGTTCAACTGTAGGTTCTCTAACCCGGTCAATAATAGGTAATATTGCCTTGTTGTACTTTTTACTTATTTTAAAACTGTTATTAAATAACAAACACGCTACTTTTTATGGTATAAGCATTTTTACGATCGGTTCTTTAGCTTTCGCAGTATTACTGAAGTAAAAAAACGGCTCTCTAATTATTAGTACTTATCAAATCAAATCAAAATCAGTTTATTCACGTAGGTCACGGAAATGACACTTATGAATGTCAAAAAAATATTTTTTTCTTATTGAATCTACCGCTACTTCGTAAAGGGTTGAGCTAATGAGAAGAAGTAGCAAGAAACTCATTGCCATTCTTTTATATCAATATTTACATTTACATCGATTTAAAAATCATTTCAATTACAATATAATATGTAAAATGATGCAACAAACACACTCAAACGTCAAATAGTCAATGTCTTACACGAGTAAGTCAAAAAAGTAAATGTTAATTAATACAAAAGTTATTGAGTACAGTAGCTGCATCACCCACATACACCATAAATAAATAATATCATCTATGTTAAATCGGGGTTTTCACTATCTGAGTGCACAGTGCACTCGGAAAAGCTAGACATTACAGAAATGCACTCGGATTCTAGTTTACACCGACGGTGTTCGGACGCTGGCAGCATCAATGAAATGAAATTATTTTGCTTTGGAATAGGGTGTTTCCAGATTATTAGAATTAAAATATTACAATGTGTCCTCTATCCAGCTTATATTAAAAGCATGCAAAAACTTAATACACATTTAAATATTCATTAATACTTTATAAATTATTTTCTAGCAGCCATTTAAAGACTCTTGGTATAAACATTTAATTTGGCAGTATTTTCAAGTTCTCAGACAATTCGTTATATACTAGCTGACCCGACAGACGCTGTTCTGTCAATAAACGGTTCGAGAGTTATAGTAAATGCGTGGGTGGGATCGTAACACGACAAACTATATATGTAAACCTTCCTTGAGCTTCAACGAATCTATTACAAAAGATTTCATTGAGATCGGTCGAGTAGTTTAGGAGTTATTAGGGAACATACATTCTCTTTTATATATATAATATTATACACATGTTATGGCTATTTTTATGAAAAAGTGTTGTTTTAGGACAATGTTTCAACGCCATTCTATGCGGCTGTCTTGTTGCTCTTGCATTCACCTCAACAGTTGACGTGAAAAGATGTTCAAGTCAAAGTCAAAGCAAGTTTGTCAGCATACAGAATCAATAAGACCACAACTGATTCCTAACAGAAGTACAAAATCAAAAAGGGAACTGTGTAAGCAATATTGTGTTTCGGTTTGAAGGGCGTCGTAACTAGTTAAATTACTGGGCAAATGAGACTTAACATCTCATGTCTCAAGGTGACGAGCGCAGTTGTAGTTGCATTGCATTGTGACGTGTGATGTCTTGTCCCTTATTGTCATAAAAAATAATGAATTATGCTAGTCCATGATGCTAGCAAGAACAGCACTGCGGTGTCCAAGTAAATTACTCGTAAAACAAATCGTAAAACATATCTGTGACTGAAACTATGTTTTTCTTTAATTGGCTTTTGCAGCATCAATAGTTATGATCTCTAACTATTAAAAGACCTTGTGGACTTCTTAAAAAATGTGTGATAATATAGGCTTGTCTATCAAGAGACGGTTTGGGAAATGTTGCACTCTCAATCTAATCAGCCTTAATGCTTAAATGCTCGTCTTGCGATGTCTGTCGTAAAAATACGTAAAAATTTAATTTGTGAATATTTTCTCAAATATTATAACGTTCTTATTGTAATAGGAATTGCTTATGTTTATTATTAGTACCGCAAACGGTCGTAAGAAAAAGAAGCCGACATCTTTCGTTCCTCCCCCCGCGGCTCCCGTGGCAGCCTTCTGGAGGAGACCTCTACCGCACAACCATCACGTAAGTTAAACCACATACTATTATTAAATCATAATTTATAGATTAATCAATAGTTTTAGAATAGACAAATAAAATTTGAATACAAAATTATATGAACGATGCGGGACTCGAACCCACGACCTCTCGCGTTCCGTGCGTTTCAATAACGTATCTCTAACGTTAGTTAGTTAGTTACGGATAGATTCTTATCACCGTTTAATGACAAGATCTTATCTATCCATAGTTATGTCCAATATAGTTTGTTAGTAATTATAGTCCAGTGCTATCTGTTGATAGGTTATTGAAATGTAAGTAAGCGTAAAAGGATAAATTTTTCTATCTCTAGTAAATTTATTGAAATAGGCGTTACTTTGCGGAAATCCATAATTATTAAAATGATTTGAGTTTTATTTAGTGTTAATTCCGCCAATATTTGTCTTTAAACAATTCGACACGTGTTTCGCCTCTAATTCGGCGGAATTAACATTAAAGAAAACTCAAATCATTTTAATATCTCTAGTAAGTTAAACTAAGGTAAGATAGGTTATTGTCGATAATTTAATTTAAACAAAAATTATGTATTATCATAAAATAACTGAATTCGACAGTGAACCGTAGCTAGTCATGGAAGATCATTAAGTTAATGAGTCACAGAGAGGGTCCTAAATGATAACCATATAAATTTTTCACTTTAGGGAGGCTCATCAGAAAATGAGGGGTCAAGCGTTGGATCCAGGGTGAACATCCAACAGAAGCTGCAAGAAAAGAAGCAGAAACAGCTTGCCGAGCTGCGAGTTATCGAAGAAGAGATCAAACAGGGGAAATTGGCGAAAACAACTCCCGTCGCTGCAGAAGAAATTTACAGCAGTCTGCAAAGACAGCCCATACCCAGGGCTAAAACTCATGCCGAACAACCCGCCTGGCCTAGCATAGAAGTCTCGCATTCTTACCAAAACTATCCGCCCCCACACACCTGCATTTACTCCACCTATACAGAAATCAAACCAGAATACACCCAGAATGAAACGAACGACAAACTAGACACCTACGAGTCCAGGACGTTCTATGAGAATCCGGCCAATTTACGTGACAATACCGCTGTAAGCTATCGAGGTGAGAACTGCAGGAATCAGCGCAATATTAGCCCGCGGAATTACGCAAGCGACGCCAACTACGATGAGAATCGACAAGATGAGCATAGACAAGAGTTCTATTGCGAGTACAAAGACGAGTATCTCAATAGCGGGCTTATGTCAATGTCAAATGTCAACGTCGTTGACAGTATGCGGGTGTACGAGGGCGGCTGCCAGGTGACAGATTGTGAAAGGCTCGGGTACCCCGCGCTCAAGAAGATGGAGTTGTTGAAGAAAATGCAAAGGTGTCGGACCCCGGAGATCTTGCTGGCGCCGCACTACCTGGAGGGTTGCGGCAGGCAGGTCTGCTGTCATTGGCCGGGAACTTACAGGTAAGAAAATTTATTATTATCAGTGGCGATTACTCTTGTTGTTTTTTTATGACAATAAGGGACGAGACGAGCAGGACGTTCAGCTAATGGTAATTGATACGCCCTGCCCATTGCAATGCAGTGCCGCTCAGAATTCTTGAAAAAAACCAAAAATTCTAAGCGGCACTACAATGCGCTCGTCACCTTGAGGCATAAAATGTTGAGTCCATTTGCAAAGTAATTTCACTGCTTAAATATTGGGTACACAATATCCCCTTTATTACAATTTTTATTGAATTTATTAACTTTTTTGACTTTTCGCCCATAGATTGTAACAACACCACAATTTAAGTGCTTTTTTAATTTTGGTATATAGAAAAAGCACTGAATTTGTGACGCTAAAAAGATCACAAGAATTTGAAGGTTCAATTATAATTGACCGTTATTCTACGCTTTATATTTGCTGCAGCTGTATCTATGTATATGATAGTTTATATAAATATATACTATAGTATATATGTGTGTGTGTATATAACTAAATCATTGATCGTAATTTCTCACCCACTTCAACACATATTTTAAAGAAAAAATATTTCTTATGAAAAAATACTGACGTTTCGAAATACGAAAGTTTCGAGCTCAGACTTTATTCTTTATGCATACAGAAGATGTACCTTTCTGATATTGTTACCAGTAAAGATTTTGTTTTCTTTTGCATAAAACGTTTATTGCCATATTGGCCAGGTTTTCCTACGGGATCATTCTTCACTGGCAAACGTTTGGATTGTTTTAGGGACTCCAAATTATAAACATGTTTAGAGTATGCATAGTTCGTAAAACTGACTGTAAATCATCAGTATTAAAACGGGACTAGATGAAGCCCATTCTTCAGCTCTGATGAACTCAGAATGAATGTTCGTTTCCAATCACGCTTGTATGGATGTTTTTTTAAATATATTGTATGTGTGGGCAGCAGGAAAAAGGAAGACAGTTGTGGAGAGCGAGACAGCGGTGAGTGTGCGAGAGAGACGCCACGATCGCCCAGCGACATTGACAGCCAGGTACTTTCTACATGATTATTCCCAAAAAAATAATACAGAATTTGTAGATACCTAAGTATGATAAGATAATACTAATGTAACCCCCGCCTGTTTAGATGGGGATAGGCAATCATATTACATATCACCAATCAGTTGTATCATATGCAAACGGACGACTGTCAGTTGACTCCACGCAGGGTTGACTCTGAGTGAAAGAATAATAACGTTTCGGATTACTCCAACATCAATAGGAAATTAGCATATTTTTGCTTTCGTGAAAAAATAACGCAAGGCATTAAAAAAAGCCTACCACCGCATACCTACTGTACTTTCAACGGCCAGTCATTTTGGCGCGCTTGATAAACATGTACAATGACGTCATAGTTCATAACAGATCAGGATGCGGTGACGATGGGTTCCTGTATTGAGGTTTGGAGTCATTCTTTTACTTAAAATTGACTGTGATCAATAGGGTCACTTTTCAAGTTTTTGACTCTCCCATTGAAATTGGTATTATTGCAATTCTTAACAATTAGGTAGATATTAAATTTATTAAAGAAAAAAATAAAATCATTCCTGTGATCATCAAACCATCTTGTGCATCGGCTTGAGATATTGCCGGCTTAAAGAACACATTGTTGATATCAAACACAGACGTCACTCTCTAAGTCAGCTGTATGTGAACACATAACAGACCGTCCAAATCACTACATCCGTTTCGACCAACCAAAACTTTTGGTAAAAGAGAATAGATTTTTCCAAAATTAAAGCCCAAAACTACAGATACCAAAAAAGAACACGATACTCAGTCGTTCAGTAAATTTTGCCAAAAACCATCTGTCAACAGCAAATACAACTTCGGAGGCAACAAATGACGGTAAACTTCATAATGACAACGATGTGGGGTCAAGATAATGATCAGGTCTTTAATTTTCTCTTTTTTTTTTCTTATTTATTGATAAAAGAGTGAAATGTTCCTGGGACTCCGCCATTTAACTGATTATTCTTTTCATTTATATTCTATATAAAATTAATTAATACCACTTTCACGTTTTAAAATTTTCAATCATTAAATAAAATATTGAGAATCAAAAACTGAAGGTTAAATTATTATTAGCACATATCATTGTAACGTTGTTATTGAATATTAACGATTATAGTATAACTGTATGGGCACGAACCCTTTGCCTGTCCTAATAATGGGCGAAGAAACCAAAAAAAATTAATGAATGTCGCGAACGTCAAAAAAAATCTGAAAACTTTTATTTAATACAAAGTCATGAATAAACCAATAATACACTTGGAGATTTTCAAAATATATTAATGAGCAATTTAAGACAATCTTCGAAAATCATTAAATTATAGCGGTTAAAAAATTGTTTCAATTGAATAGAAATAGAAAAATAATCTCAGTTACCCCCAAGTCCCGCCTAAAGAACTTTTACTTTAACAGGTTAATTAAATCTTTCTTTTTTTTGTTCAGATATCACTTCCGCGGTCGTACACTCTGCCGCGCGAGTTCCGCTACTGGCGGCGGCGCCCTCGGCTCCGGGACGCGCACCTCCCCAGCAATAACAGTAGCGACGGTAATTACATCCTTTGGTCTAAGTCTAATGCCATCCTTCACAATCTAAATAATAATAATTTTATGACATCGGGGTGCAGTTCTCTGAAACCGATGCAGTTATAGGGTTAAAGAAAACCATGACTTATATCGGTAACAAAGAACTAATATATGTTTATTGAAGATTCTTTTTTACGCCTCCATCTACACTAAAGATGATATTATGTAGATGTATATTTTGTTAAACCAATTGAAATCATTGAGATTGTTATAAAAAAAGATATCGTACACATAACTTACATCTATATATAATCCTGTTATATCAATGGGAAAAAATGCTGTTTTTAAAGAGAACATTGCGTGTCTCTGTATAAATCGTCCTATTTGGAACGCATTTTGACAGTGGGCAACAATCGTATACACAACTTTATTAAATAACGAGTACGGCTGTATGAGCTTGCACCCTTTGCCTGTCCTAATAATGGACGAAGAAACCAAAAAAAAAATAAGGAATGTCGCAAACGTCAGAAATTTTTAGGAACCAACTTGCAACTTCACAGTTACTGTTACATTCGTGTTACAGTGATGCGCGCGCATCTTAAAATTTTACTCTAATCATTTATTCATAACACGTCTAATTATTTAATTCATTTTCAATATGTCCAGGTGACGTTGACAGCTGCGACAATGACAGCGACAGTCGCTCCAAGTGTTCGGCGTCGTCGCAGCGCCAGCCGCCCACGTACGAGGCGTTCAGCCACCGACACGACGCGTCGCACGACCGACCGCCCGCCGACCGCAAACATCGGCGCGCGCTGCGGAAACCCGGACACAAGCCAGAAACTAAGTTATAGTAATCCGATATTAGTGTTCCCCGCATCGCGTCCTTTATTACATGACTGTTGTAAGGGTTTATAGTACACGTCACGAACTGATTTGCTATTTATTAGAGTTTATAATATGATCACTTGAGATATGTTGGATCGCAGTGTAATATTTTACTGTCCACGCCGTCTTGACTTTCCAGAATGCGTTACACTCCCTTAGGCATCCCGTTATCACAGATGACACACTTTTCGTGCTATCGAGTCTGCGGCACACAAAAAGTCTGCATTGCGCGCAAAATGTCTGTGGCAGATATTTCAGACTCAACGCACACGATGTACACTTTCGCTCATTTTGTCGGCAGATCAGTACGAATGTACACGCAATGGAAGTACAGAGATTGCGGTGTATTATTTTGTACTTGAGATATAAAAAAGAGGAAGAAATAGATAATTTTGGGTTCCACCTATTCTTTCAGAACGATTATTAAAGCGACTGTTTTATATTTAACATTCAGTTCTAAAACTATATCCAAATAAATTTGCACACTTCATCCCACATTTTTCTTTTTAAAATTCTGTCATGATATCTGCCAAAGATGTATCGCACAGCGCTGGTCTGTTTTCTATTTCTTGAATCAACATCGATGTCTAACGCAATGATACACGTCAATCACTTAGCAAGTGCAGACGACAGACTAAACTACTAAAGTGAGCGTCGTCTGCGTGTTAACGCGAACGTTGTTTTTGGCGTACTTTTTATATGGCGCGGTCTGTCAGATCTACGAGGATATTTTGTGTGTCAGACTTTTTGCCCGTCGTTTGCGGTACTGCATATAATTCTATATTGTTTTATTATCAGAGACTAAAAAGTGCGTCACGGATAGTCTGTCGTCTCAATATCGATATTTATTTAGACTGTGGGTCTCTGTTGTAATTCAATAGTCAAAATACTTTGTACAGTAACTATATTTTAATTTATTAGATAATAACTATGTACTGAATGTATTCTGTATTATAAATGTATAATTATGTACCAATAAACTTAGTTCTAATAGTATTATAGATAAAGGAATAAATAAAAGACATGATTATTTTTATTTGCTTTATTATCTATAACTCCAATTGTAAAAGGGAACGAATCACTCATCTCAATCCGTGTCACTACAATCAGCCATGTACACCAATACAAAGTAATATCAACCAAAATACGGTATAATTCACAAATACACATTTAATGTTGATTAAAACTATACTATTGATATAGTTGGGCCGTGTCCCGAGGAAATTAATAAAATTCGAAAAAACATCAACACATTCCAGTTTCAATAATACACAAAAGGTAACATAGAAACATTAGAAAATATACAGTACTACAAAGTACGACTTCAAATACTAAAAATTAATGTATATTTAATAAAATTTCATCATGTTCGTTATCATATAATATTGAGGGTAGTTAGAAATTAATATTTGAACCCAAGACTAAGTAGCGAGAATCACTTTTTCGACGTCAGGACACGGCCCAACGTTACTTCTAGAAGTGACGGACAGCAACAAACATGCCACGTGCGTGAAAACAAGAAAGCACCTAAGTGTAATATAGAATGTTACGTCATCCACATGTTCACTGAAGGTGTCTCCTAAGTCGAAACATAGTTCTGCGGGTAATTTCAAAATCTTCTACTTCAAAAAAATCTAAGAGTTGTATTTTTTCGGCCTTATACTAAGAGCCAGGAATGGAATATTATGTATAAATTTCTAATTCGCGATAAAGAGCGTATCAGAGTATTTAAAAATATTTTTTTTATAAATGATCCCGCTTCTGACTATCTGTCCGATCTCTGTATGTCAAAAGTTTGCTTTTCAATTTTAAGCCATATCGCAAAGCATATAAATACTTTTAAAGGATTTTATTGAACCATATCACCTCTAACAGATGCCTATTATAACATGTATTTGACGTCAGGCTACAAGTTATGGAGTATCTTGAAGCAACGCTATTGCTCTCGCTTAAAGACCTCTTGAATACAAAACATAGAGCTAGGGTCAACTTCACCCACTTTACGTTTACCCAAAAGTTCCGTGTAATATTTACACATACTTACGTTACGCTTACATACGAATTTTACACGAATAGTATCCCGCTACACTAAGACTGCGTAGGATATAGTTATAGAAAAATAATCTTACATTCCACACCGTAAGTATCAAAATCAATTAACAATACGAAATTTATCAGTAATATACACAGGCGACTCGGGTGTATTAATTTAGATCTGACCTGTGCGGGCCGAACCAATATTTGTACAATGCTTTCCGATAAAATAAATGTACTTATGAGAGATAATAGCGTGTGATTGGCCGCGATTTTGTGACATCCGATATATCTATATACTAATCACCAAAGCTTATGGCACGCACTCACAAAATGGTCATCGCTCGCCTTACAAGATCAGTTCTAGATGTAAAGACCATGTAGCGCCATGTTATTGTCGACATAGAAGACATTTTATGAACTGTGTGCCAGGAGCGTCGGAGGATTTTAGTCATCAAATTAACAAAATGCTATGAACCCTTTTCTATTAATACTCTAATTCTACGGTCCTAAACGTGCTGAAAAGACAGCAAACAATCCGGATGGTCCCCACAATAACAAATATTATATTGAACTTAGCAATACTTATTTCGGATACTTTTATTTGTATATTTTTATTATATTGCATACATAGACTCAACATTTTCAGTTTAAATCAATTTGTTTAGTTTTCGATGATTGTCAATTCTATTCTTTATGTTGTTGATTTGCGGAAGGGCCATCACAATTTAGCCAATATCAGAATAACGTAGGCCTGTAAGTTACGAATATCTTTATGGTGTAGAATTTAGGTGAATGTGCAATTTAAACGGTAATGATCAGTTATTGACAACAGTGTCTATTACAAGCGAACATACTGGGTTTCTAAATATATTTCACGACCCCATTAGTTACCGCGGCCACAGTGAACAGATTCGTATTTTTTAAAATAATCAAGATACCATCGTGCAAGGATTCTCAAGGTCAAGGATGGATAGCGAGGGTATATACAAATTGAGAAAGTATGATTTTAAATCAGATATACAACATTGTTAATACACGAAGCTAGTCATTTTTTCAAGATAAATAATTTTTAATCTACCCTCAAATAATCGCCGAACGTCATGTAAGAGAAGGTCTCGTGTGCGAAGGTCACAACATCAGGGCCATCACAGCTCAATAACAAAGAAAATACAAAATAAAACAAGTTACACTAAACATACCTTACATCTATATCGCTTAACACTAAACCGGCTTCACGACTACTAAATAATATTACAAAAAACACGCCGCGCCATCTAATTCATAACTGCTACACTCCGAAAGTTAGAAACTGACTGAAATTTTATTCCATTTGATCATATCTCGAGTAACACTTTTCTTTATCATTTCATAACATGAACAGAAATAAAACTATTATACAGCTTAATATAATAAGCTTAGCACTGCAGGCTATGCAATATAATTTTAAATTGTATATATTTTATTTACTTCTTTCATATCTATTGGTGTTTGTATCATCATCGGATTATTAGAAGTTTGTGTCACAACAAAATCTGTTGATCTTCTAACTCTTTTTGTGCTTTGTGAGATTTGCTTAGCGATGATGATATTAGCTGTTTTAAAGTGGTGCCAGTATTAAAACTTAAGAACTTCATACAGACACATGAGGCTCAACCAGCGATTCCTGGTCTTTTGTATAATATAACCCACCACTCTTGTATGTATTTAACATTAAATGTAGGGCAATATTTTAAATTTTGTTGCCAATGTTCACAGCGAAGTGAAGTGTCCTCGAATTAAATCGACTATCTCATAATGTCTGTCAATCTGTCTGTATAACAGTCGGAGTGTAGCAAGTCCGTGTGGTGTCGCCTGCTGTCGGTGCGGTCCTTTACACTATCTTAGTCTAGAGCTGCGACCGAGTTGCGCCGCTCACGATGATATGAGCTGCAACATACAAACATATTAATAATAAATTCATTCATACACATTCACATCAAGTTTGGCCTCACACAATGGCTCTCTGCAATCATATTATTATCTCTTCAGAAAGCCCGGAATACCATACAATAGCAGTATGCTCCACACACATTCTGATTTTTACAGATTATGAATTTCTATATACTGACGACCGTGTGTGACCAGCCTTAATCCCCAAAGGGAACACTAAAAACAACTATTACTTAAATCTAAAGGTCTTTGGAGCTGGTTTTTTAAAGTGTACCCCATACTCATATTATTATGACCTGGAAATGTCTTCATGTAGTCTGTTCAATAGTGGATATTTTGTGGATGTGAAAAACAAAAAAGTTAAGTAACGATAAGAGGCAGTTATTGATAAGAAAATGTTGTGGTGGGTAGGTGATGCACAGAGAATAAATGAAGTAGATTGACTGCACTAATTGATAAGTAAGTATAATTGACAAAACTAAATAATGACCCACTTTAACGTCATTTTCCTATAGTCATAAAAAACAAGTTGGTTTAAATTCGCTTGAACCAACATTTCCTAAGTAATTGTTATCATTTTATAAGACACTGACAGTCCACTGGTTGTCATACAATCCTTTTCGTGCATATAAACCTGTTTATATGATTTTAAAAGAATCATCAGCAAAGTGAGTCATGAATAAATTTTGTCAATGGTACATTCCACAGTCAGATTTTGACCAGATGGTGAAGCATGCTAGGATTTACCGCTCAGAATTTATGGTGTCTTAAGAATTCTTAGTAGAATATTTTTAATGGGCAGGGCATATCTATAGAAATCTAAATGAAATTATTACAAGTGACAATAGGTTAAACATGCCACCTCACAGGTGACTTAATGAACACTAGTTCATTAAGGATTATTCTGAACGGAGCATGTTAAACTTAACACAAATAATGCACAAGTCCCTCAATATCCGGAGGGCTGCAATGAAATATATATATATATATATATATACAGCCTACTGGGTGTAATTGTCAAATGTGAGCAGGCGATTAATCCGTAACTATTACAGATATCAAAAAAACTTTAAAATGATAATTAAAGTACATTAACTAATCAATAAAATGACATCAATAACTTTTTAAAAATCAATCAAGATGTATCCAATATTTTGATATAAAACAGTCCCATACATTTTGTATGACATTAGTAGAAAGGTTTTAATTTCCTTCTTTTAAATGTTATTTTAGCTTAGTACCTACTGATACTAAAGAAAACTGTTAATTAACCTAATAAAGTTATAAAACAATCTTTTAATTTAATTACATTTATTTCTTAGCAAGTACAATTTTTTGTTCAAAGCAGATGTTCGAAGTGACATCCTTGTTGTGTGATACCATGAACTATAGATTATATCCTGTATATATATATTATCACTACGCAAAACATTGCGGGTCAACTGTCGGATAGGCGACATGACCAAATAGTATTTCTATTACCTTCTTATTTAGATTTCTATGGAGCATCACATCTCTCATTGTCATCCCTTATTATAAAAATATAACAAAGCTTGACATTTATTAGTAATAAGCTTACGAAACGTCATCAATGACATCTGCGAACCCACTACTAACAAATAGACCTTTAAAATTGTTAGTTTAGCGCAAAAGTGAGAATGCCATAAAAAATAACATGCAAAACAAAGAGAAGAGCAAAACAAATCTACCTTAAATAAAAACGGGCGTATATCCATTCCATTTGTTTTCGTGTATAATTAAAAAATTATATTCTCATAATATATTATTATTATAATAATATGTCCTTTATAAGCTATATAGTTATTCTACGTAGACTAATCTTCGACCTTAACTCTTAACATCTTAAATACACTGCAACAAAAAGAAATCATAGTTTAATAACAGATAACAACACTTAATAACAATAAAGCAGTCAATAAAATAAAAACAATAAAATAAACACAAATTCGCACATGATATACAAGGAATTATTTGGAATTTACATTTATTTTTTATTGCAACTGTGTCAATTTATTTTTAAATTGTGAATAAGTGAATAAATTTATTGAAATCTAGGGTTAGACAAACACTTATTAAAAAATTAAAAGGAAATAATCTAAAATAGTAGATTTTTTTATTGAAAATTATGTATTTTGCTGGTAATTTAGCTCATTTCAAAGTTGTATGTTATTCCCATGATATTTTATTGATGCCCTTGAATTGGCTTTCTGTCTATAAACTGCACTCTAGTAGAAATTGCACATCTTTTTCACAGTCTACCTTCATCTCTTAAAGAGATTGAGTTGTGTAACTTATTTAAATCTAAATACATATTGTGTGAAGAAGAATATTTTAAATAGATATGTATGTCCTACAACCTAATAAATACGTAACAAACAGCGAATAAATTATTACTGATTTTAAATTAAATTTGTAACCAAAATTTATGAACGAGCGCTCTTTCAATGAGCCAACCGTTCGAGTGACGTATCGTTCGAGCTACAACTTGCGAGTTGAACAAGATATACAGCGATATACGAACGATAAGTCTCTAGAACGGTTGGCTCAGTGGAAGAGCGCTAGGACGGAACCGGAGAGATGGCGGGTTTGAATCCCACATCGTTCATAAATTTTGCTTACAAATTTAATATAATTAAACCTAGAAGTGAGGGATATCATAAGAAATTGTATATTACTGTATTTATTTTATAATGTTTTTAATGAGAAATCTTTAAACCTAATTGCTAACAATCTCTACTGACCGACTTGACCGTCGCCTTGATGAAGTCCTTCTTGTGCGCGAGATCGAAGTCTGGGTAGTGGCTGTACACCTGCTTGCACACTGTCTTCATTGTGATCTGCTCCAGGTTGGCACCCTCAAGAATCTGCTTCACATACTTCTTGATCTCTTCGTCCTGGGCGCAAACATTACAATATCGTCACTATACCATAGTTGTAGTATGTCTCACAACTTATGAGGCACACAACAAAATTATCCGGGTTAGCAAACGCAAATTAACAGAAAAACAGGGTTTGGACTACTATCTATACTATCGGCGAACCTGGCGCTTGCAAGTGCCGTACCCTTAAGGTATGTCATAAATACGAACCAAACCGAACTGTAAGCATGGATAATGCGAACCGAAGTGGAGTCATCAAACTACAAGGTAGACTCAGGAAAGCGAAGCGTTGCGGGACAACTGTCGTGCATACAAAGAAAGCTAATACAACTATCTCGCTCCACGCGCTCGCCTTTGGTTAGTCCTGGGCGTGTCACGCCTGTCGGTTCGCCACGTAATCGGTTTGCTTTCGCTTTTATATGTGACTTGATTCCAACGGTACTATACATAAAAAAATAAAAACGCTTCGCTGTCTGTTTGACAATAGCTTCAATAGCTTCCCTCACTCACCGTGGGCGGTCTCCTGGCCTTCTTATCGGCGGGTGTGTCGGACTCCTCCCCGCTCTCCTCCTCGTCACTCCCCACCGCCTCCTCCTCCTCCTCGCTTCCCTCTCCGGACTCCTCGGAGGAAGCCTTCTTGCCCTTCTTTGCCGGACGACCTGGCTTGGCAGCCTTCTTCTTGGCTGTCAATAAAACAAGCTGCATTAGATATTTGATCAGATGCAAATTCGTTATAATATAAAAATTACTAAATAAAACAGGACTGTATTTAATTTAAAAGGTTTTACTCACGATTTGTCGGAGTTGGTAGTGAATAGTTTCGGACGATTCGGAGGTCCTTCATCAGGCTGAGATAATGGGTTCGCGATAACTACCCGTCTTATACTGTGAATTTGTGCTCGCAGGGTGCGCTCCGTGAGTGAAGCCGTTTTAATAAAATACTTTCAAATTCAAATATTTGGATTCAAAATCACTTATTGAACGTCAAAAATTACCACCCATTTAAAAGAGACTGCCTCAGACCTGAGAAGAATGGGCGGAAGTAACTCAGCGCGCTTTTTTTTAATATAAAAATATGGATTAAAATGTGATATCGTACAATAAACATTTATAATTAAAGAGCCTGAGGGTGTTCACTTTATTCCCAGTCCGTGGTGTCATTAAGAAAATCGTTTATGGTACCTTTCCGACACAAACGTTTTATAACAATTCTTTTAAATTTCGTAACACATTTGTTTTGTACATTTTCTGGGATCATATTGTAGAAGCATATACATCGCCCAACAAAAGACTTACTAACTCGACCCAACCGAGTAGTAGGCATAACAAGTTTATTTGTTCCTCGTGTTAACATTATGAATGTCACAGTTTCTAGAAAATTCCTCATTGTGCTTATGAACATACAGAACATTATCAAAAATGTATTGAGAAGCAACCGTCAAAATGCTTATATCTTTAAATTTGTCTCTTTAATAAAAGTATCCTACGACTATAGCAAATCATTAATAATTTATATTACTTACTTATTAAGTGCGTTCGTATAGTAATTATTAATTAATATTCATAAATCGCAAGGCAAAATTTCCTTGCGTCCCCTGCCCCATTTCAAGACAACAAGGATTCCTTGTTACACTTTAATAAATAAATACAACACATTTTATGGTGTTTGTATTATGTCCATAATAATTATTTATTTCAATATGTAACTAAGGCGTATTCTAATTAGTTTTTCATTATAAGTTGTGTCCCCATTGAGTGATTGTGTGACAAAGAGCACCGACATTACAAGTGATAGTTACCCGGGGGAGATGGTGGTTTCCGCTTCACCGGTGTGGCCTTGACGGGAGCCTTGGCGACGGGCTTGCGACCCTTAGCTACGGCCGTGGCCGAGGGACGTCCCCGCTTCGATTTCGGCTCCTGCGATAAATACGTAGAAACACTACATTGGAAATGCGTTTTATTAACCCTACACTTAAACAAATCACTTAAGAAAATATTAAAACGCTTGAATTGTAACTGTTTTTTCATTACTTTTTGTGAAATAGTTACATTTTTGTTATGTAAGCTAACCCCACGTTTCGTATCCTTATCAGAGCACGTTTTAAGGGGGACTACGGTTGCCAGGAGTCGATATAGTACTTGTCATGGTTGTTATTATGAAGTTAACCCCATTTGTTGCCTCGGAGGTGGTATTTGCTGTAGACATGTAGATGGCAATATTTACTGACAGTGTCTTCTTGTATGTAGTTCTTTTTGGTATGTGTAGTTGTGGGTTTTAATTTAGAGATGATGAATCAAAGAAAATACTAGCCCAACACTGTTTCCGTGTGTAATTTATTTACCCTCATCCCATTATAGTTGCAATCTGATTTATCTAGTTTTGACGAGGTTTGTCATAAAGAAAACATATTCTTTAAAAGTGAATCAGTGATTGACGCAGACAAAAGTCAAAGTCAAACAAACTTTATTAAATTATGCTTAAACTAAGCGCTTTTAAATTATCACTACAAATATTTATTTTAAATTAATGAATCTAAATATTATATTTCGTTCGGAAAAAGTAAAGCTCGTTGGAAGAACACCCAAGAAACTCAAGGGCCAATCTTTTCAATCTAATAGAGTATTGTACAATAATGGCTGTAATATACATAATAAATTAGTCTGTCACGTGCTGCATTCAATATATGAGTCATATTTAAATAATATCTAATATCTCATAAAAAGTAATATAGAATAAACTAACTGAACTATATATATATATATATAAATTATCGTATATTGGATGCAGCAAGTCACATATATTATTTAGTTTGCAAGTCACACATACATCAGACTCGGCCCCCTCGCTACCAGACTCTCCCCCTGCGTCACTCTCGCTCTCTGATTTTTCACTCTCCTCCTCGCTGTCGGACTTGGCCCTACGCCCGCGTCCTCTGCTGGGCTGTTAAACAATGGACTTAATAATTAGCCACCCCTAGACTCACGTCAATTTACAGATAAAAAAGGGTATTATCGATAAACAAACGACGTCAAAAACAATATAATATGCACTAAAAAGTAAAAAATAATTCCGTAATAATTAATATAATGAAGTTATTATACAATTATCGTAGAAAATGGGACATACGGGAAGCACCAGTTTTCAAATAAATAAAAAATATCAAAATCAGTTCACCCAGTCGAAAGTTAAGGTAACAAACACAAAAAATACAGTCAAATTGAGAAGGTCCTCCTTTAAGTCGGTAAATAAAAAAGAACTGCAGTGTAAGGTAAATCAATACTTATTGAATTTTTGTTGGCTTAGTTATGAAGTTTTAAATTAAATAACACTCAATTATAATAATTTAAAAATACATAATCATCACAACCAATGATCGTTTTGTATCAGCTATTTCTGTTACAGTCACATTTTTTTACATAAGTAACAATCACATAATTTACATGTATTTGAGTTAATTATGTGTTTATTTTCATTTCTTTTTTTATGGAAGAGGAGGGCAAACGTGTGGTGTAAAGTGATCACCGCCGTCCACATTATCTTGCAACACCAAAAGCATCACAGGAGCGTTGCCGGCCTTTAAAGAAGGTGATTTCGCTTTTTGCGCGCCCATGTCGTACCCATTACCATTAATCGTTGTCGTTCATTGTCGTTTCATTGTCGCATATATTATACAGGAATATAATTTCAGTCACCTTGACGCTGGCTTTCTTCCCCTTCCCCTTCTTTCCTTTCTTGGCCGGGCGACCCGCAGAGCGACGGCGGCCTCCTCCGCTGGACTTCCGCTTCCGCGCGACACCAGCCACTCCTTCACCTCCTTCCGGATCGAAGTCAGAGTCCGCTTCAGAGCCGCTAGGGTTGAAAGAGCCCTGAAATGAAATGGACTTTTAGCGAGTGTTGTTTAACAAAATTTTTCTAGGTCAGCCCCAGCCAGGAAGATCTGTCATATATTTACCCTGAGTTCAGCAGTGCGCATTCCATATGTTTACATAAACTTTTAAGCTATGATAATATGGAGTGTCCTTCGCTGTTATCACAAATTGGTTTGCATGTGCTTGCCTTCAATTGTCGGCTTAACACTATATCCCCCATGCACATTAAATTCCACCACAGTAATTATGGCTTAAACTCTCCCCTACGGCTAACCTATTTTATTATAATTGTTTAATTCTCAGTACATAATTTAATAAATTGTATTTGGGAGGCATTTCCGAATAAATAAATTAAAAATAATTATCTCTGTTAATAAGCAGGTGTTTCATCAAAAAAAAAAAAACACGTTTAGAAATAATATACATAGTTGCCAATAATGGCCGTAATATGCAATCCACATGTCTTTACGATTTGTGAACAGTAAGTATGTATATCATTGCTCTTTTGAAATTTAATAAGTATACATTCCTACCAACTCTTACAACAATACCGGTAACCTGTTTATTCAATAGTACCTACCGTTCACCACTCAACAAACAAGACTCAGTCATGTTTGTTGGTAGGCCAGTAACACAAAATCCCCTGCTATGTTTTGGTTTGATTACCAGCTTGATATGGTCATCCATAAACTAATCATCACAAATCTCCTGAGGATGCCTCATGTGGAAGCGAAACACATGTCGAATTGAATGTCAACACAAATTTCATGATTTTTTTGGCCTAAAATAATGTAAAACATTTTTTTCAGATTACGTATGTTGTATTAAGAACCTGATGTGGAGAGTAACAGTTGTCACACGACTAAGCAGAAAAGTGTGCTTATATTGTTTTTAAGCACACTTTTACCGTTCCGCTATCAAAATGAGAATGATTTGTCGTTATATGTGTATAGAATGTCATTATACAAGATATATTATATTTACAAGTATAATAGTTTAAATTGAGTGTTGTATACTTAGATATAAAATTTTATATTTTGAGAAAATGGAATGTCATAAAATTTAGTACCACTTGTCACACTTGGTTGACCCTCTTCCCGCACCTTAACGTGTAACGTAATTTATGGATATTCCCTAATATGTTTGATGATGTCCCGGTACATTATAAATCTAACTCAATAATGAGTTAGATAAAACATCAACAGAACAATTTAATGAACAACTTACATCGGAATCTTCTGAGCCTTCGCCCTTTGGCAGTTTGGGGCCTTTCACTTTAGTCTCCGAGTCTGATTCATATTCCTCGTCAGAGTAGCCTGTGAATATTTAAAACAGTTTGAAGTTATATAAAATAGTTTTTCTAGAGGGAGGCTTCTTCGCACAGGATGCCGGTTAGATTTCGGGTACCACGTGTGTGTGGGTGTGAACATTATTGTGTTTCAGTCTGAAGGGTGTCGGAGCTCGTGAAATTGTTGGAAAAAATTTCTTAAGGTGACGCGAGTGCAGTTGTAGTGCTGCTGAGAATTTTTGGGTTTTTCAATAAGCCTGAGCGGCACTGTACTGTAAAATTTCATTTAAAATGTTTTTTTTTATCAAATAGGAGGACAAACGAGCGGACGGGTTACCTGGTGTTAAGTGATCACCGCCGCCCACATTCTCTTGTAACGCCAGAGGAATCACAAGAGCGTTGCCGGCCTTTAAGGAAGGTGTACGCGCTTTTTTTGAAGATATCCATGTCGTATCGTCCCGGAAACACCGCACAAGGAAGTTCCTTCCACAGTATTGTAGTACGTGGAATAAAGGTTCTTGAAAACCGTACTGTGGAGGACAACTTGTGGCGTGTTATTATATTATTAGTGTTATTATATAGATCAGTATAACTATTTATATCTAATGAAATCATTAATTTTACCATCAGTCTATTTTGATTTCAATATCCTGTGTGTCAGCGTGTTTGCTTTTTTTTTTCATGTCTCTGACTTTAAAGTATGTCCGGGTGAATATACCTAATACATTGATAATCAAAGTAGAACGAAGAGTTCAACTCCACTGACAGGTATTTCCCTGGCAACAAAATATGCAAATATTGGGGTCGAGCAGGTTGTCAACTGTGAAGTAGATCCTGTAGATCATAGTTTCTCAACCTTATTTTGCTCACCGCCCGCTTTGAGAATATGTTTTTTTCTAGAGCCCCCCATCTTAAGTTTACTTACCATCTGTCGTGAATTTAAAACAGCTATTGCCACGATTATATTTTAACGCAAGATATTATAGTATTATATTATAGCCCCCCCCCCCGAAAGTCTCAAACGCCCACGTTGAGAACCTGTGCTGTAGATGGAGCCGCAACGTACATGCAAGATGTTATGACGATACGTCAGTGGTGTCGGTACCTCTGTTGTGTATCTTGACGGCGGCCGACCGTCGCGGCCGGCCGCCCGCCGTGTGTGCGGCGGGGGCCGCGCGCGCGTGTCCGCGGGCGTGCGGCGAGTTGGCCGCGGGCTGCTGCAGGAAGCCCACGAGCCGGCTGGCCAGCTCCGACGGGGAGCCTGCCGCACACACCGTCATTATTATACACTTTATTAAAAACAGCGCGTATAATAATACGCGGACTCACTGACAGCGCTTAGAGCGCGCTCTCAGCTTAAGCTCAACATAACTTCAGGTGTCAAATGAATATAAAAACGAAATCAAAGATTAGGACGCTAAGCTTACAGTCAGCTAAGTTTTACGTAAGTAACGTCTCAGCAAAGTCTAAGTACGCTCTGTCGATCTCAGTCTTAGAATGTAAAAATCTAGATGTTTGTTATAAATCCAATCCAAAAATAAAAGTTGATCATTTAACCGACTTCAAAAAGGAGGAGATTCTCAATTCGATCGATTTTTTTTTTTTATAGAATGAGAAGTAATATGCTCGCCCGCTGGTTCGCACGAAGTACAAATGAGGAATGTTCACGCAAAAGGTTATATCTACAAAAATAGAAATATGATTTTTTTTTCTTGATTCTGGGTCAGTACATTAAAAAGTACAATCCCGACTAAATAAAATTGTCCAAAACGCTTTCTTTATTATATAAAATGTGACTTAAAGACAGTACGACTAACCAAAACGCTGTAACTTTTTTGCAAGATTTAAATTTTGACCAAAAAGCCTTTAATTTACTTACAAATTCATAAACTGTGAAAATTGACAAGAGTGCATTATTTTGTCTATGAATGAATGATACTTTCTTCTTTTCGGCGCGTAATTTCTATCTATAGCCGGGCGGCCGCATTGCAATGTATTAATATTTACGAATCTCTCAACTCTTCTCAACTGGACAAAAAAGATTACAGAATTTGATCATCACCGTTTTCAATGGAAATATCCCTAAAGATAAAAGGTGATAGATTATCCTATAAAAGTCAAACTAAAAAGGAAAATATCCGCAAATTCATCAACAATGTCATTATAGCAGGCATAAAAGTAGAAGAATTTATCTGTCCAGTGAGCTGTAATGATTCTGTAGATCTAGACTTGAAAGTGTCTCGCACTATGTTCAACTCCATATTTTATAATGAATTTAATATACAGTTCAAGCAACCAGCAACTGTTTGCAGCACCTGCATTCTATGGTCTAACAAAATAAAAAATGAAACAAATACTCACAAAAAGGCACTCCTAATGACTGAAAATAGAGTCCACAAATTGCGTGCTAATTGTTTCTATGAGCTTATGAATAAATATGAAGAAAACAGCCTATCATTTTGTTTTGATCTATAAAAAGTTCAAGTACTACCTAAAACACCAATACAGGACGCTTTCTACTCTCGACAGATAAGTTTGTATAACTTTTGTGTAGTTGATGTACAGGCAAAAAACCCAATCTTTTACTCTTGGATTGAGTTGCAGTCTCGTAGAGGGGCTGTTGAGATCTGTTCTGCCTTGTACTCATTTCTGATTGAGCTAGACATACCTGACCATGTAAGAACACTCAGATTATTTTGTGATGGCTGTGGGGGCCAGAACAAAAATAGTCATTTAATTCATCTTTTAATGTACTGGCTCATGAATAGTAATAACAACATAAAGGATATTGTCATTGTTTTTCCAGTTAGGGGACACAGTTTTCTTCCAGCTGATAGGGTCTTTGGAAGGTTGGAAAAAGAAATTAGACAAATACCCATTATCATAAACAAAGAAGAATACTATAAAATATTTGCAAAACATGGAAAGCACATGATCCTGGGAGAAAACTGGTTCCTCTATGATGTCAAAGGTTTAGATAGTTATTATAAAAAACTAACTGGTTTACAGTCTCTTAAACGCATACAATTAAAAAAAAATAAGAGTTCTCAGGGTAGAACTCTTGATTGTAAAATAAAACCTTATGAACACTATAGGTTTGAGAGTAATGAAAACTTTTTGTCATTGTGTAAGAAAGCTAAAAGACATTCTACCGCACTAGAAAAACTAAATGTCGGTGATTCTATACTTAATTCTAATAAAAAAAAAGATGTCTCTAATCTTTTAACTAAACAGTTTGGTGATGATTGGATGACTGTACCAGAATTAGAATGGTATAATCGTGTAATCAATGATAGCAGAAGCAATGTCAGAGAAGTTAATGAAAATTGTGAACATAGGGATGTCGATAATGAATCTTGTCAGTGTTTGGAACAAGATATAGGTCAATTGAGGGTGTAGATTTAAGTATGCTGCCTGCACAGATTCGCTTTTTTTTCATTTGTAGAAGAATACATTGTACCTATTAAAATAATTTAGAAGGATTTATTAAGTAACCAACTTAGTAGTAATTAGGCATAGTTTATAATATGTTTAAGTAAATTTCGTTTGATAAGAGAAATTTATTTTAATTTGTTTTTTTTTTTTTAACTTTTAGTTTTTATATACATAACCATACAGTCCAATCATAAAGCTATATTTACAAATGAGTCCATTTATAAAGTTATATTTACAAATGAGTCCAATCATAAGGTTATATTTACAATTGAGTCCAACCATAAGGTTACATTTTATTAGGTGTCTGACCATAAGACAATAAATACAAGATACTTTTATGTCTTAAAATTCTGTGTGTAGAGGGTAAAAAATTGTACTACGGGTAACTTAGTTCCCTCCTTCAAACATAGAGAAAAAAAACGATTAAATTTATAGCTTGGTTCTTTATTTCACTATTCTATTGTTTCCTGAAATTTTACTTAACATGTAGATATAACTTTTTGGGTAGACACTCCTCAAATAATGTTAAAGCAACTTGTGGGTGGTCATATTCGCGCAGAGCTTATAGCGTTCTACGTGTCACATACAATAATGCGTTTGGGAGGCTGTTGGGGCTCCCGTGGCGTTGTAACACTTCTGGAATGTTTGCTAGGCATCTTTGGACGGTTTCCATGCCATAATGCGCAAAAAAGCGGTTTTCATGTTGCAGCGTCTACGTGGTAGCAGTAACAGCATCCTGATATAGCTGAGCAAGATGATTGCTGCCAGAGCTGACTGTTCCTTCAAGAAACACTGGATACAGTTAGCTCTAGGTTTATAAACCTATTTCACTAATAACACTAACGTAGTTCATAAGAAATATTGTTACTAATACATTTAGTAATATCACCTCTCTAAATTAAATAAATAATAAAGAGTTTCTTGCGCCGTTTCTACTCTCTCAGAGCGTCATTTGTTTCCGAAGCGGTGGTAGCGTTAGAAATGACCTCAAAGAGAATTCTAAAGGAATCAATTTTGAAACAATAAATACCTTATGTCTTATACGAAATTTAACTTTTTGATCTAAGGTTCCTTCGATCCTATTCTCGTTTTGGTACGAGAATAAAGCCGCATTTCCACCTGCAAAATAGGTCCGCGAGAAATGTCCGACACCAGCTTGTAAGTATAAACCCCGTTGCAAGTGCTGTCGCGACAGTTTGTCAAGCGCTTCAATCTCACTGAACATGTCTGCATCGACTCGCGACAGATCTCGCTGCTTATCGGTCTTAGCTTCGTATATCTCGCAGCAAGAATCGCCCGCACGACTTGTGTTTTGTTCAAATTGAAAATAATGAGTCAACGACAAAATCGTGAATTGTCCCGTAAATAAACTGTACAGTTTATAAGATTTTATAAGTGCAATCCACTGAACAGAAAAAACTAGTGCAAGGGGCATCTGGGCGTTACCCTGTCACCACTATTGTGTACAAATATCTCAAGTGGCTCGAGGCTCAAGTGAAACCAGTCATTTGATGTCAAGTAAAGCATAATTATCTTTAAAAAAAATACAACTATGCCTTATTATGTCATTTTTGACTAAAAAAATCATAGCCGCGATAAATATATGTTCAACAGAGGTATTTCCTACCATCGGCAATCATAATTTTCCGATTTAAATACTATTAATATTTTTTATGTGTTGTGCAAAATATAAAATTAAAAATTATCCATAATATTTCGACATAAGCTTCATTTACCTTCACGTTTAATCGATATGACTTATGTTAGAATAATTTATGTAAACAATAAAAATATCTTGCTACTAAGAAGTGCATGTATGTACCATATCGATATAATTTTATCGAAATAGATTTAATCTTTATAAATTGTATTCAAGTATTGCTCTTTTCCATGCATCGATGCGATAAGGGTGTAAGTAAGCAAAACGTTATAATAGGGTTGTGGTAATGATATGTAACAAGAGATACTACAATGAATTCAAATTAATAGTTTTAATTGTCTCTTAGGTACAAGCTAATTATTATTTAACAAATATGTGTAAAATTTCAGTTAAACTAAAATATAAGCATTAATTTTTAAATAAAGACAAGCATATTTTATGTAATTAAATTTTAATATTTAGCATATGTTTAGGTTGCACCGAGATGGAGTAGAAGGAAATACGTCAGAGACTTCTAAATAATACATGGAAAAAAATGAATTCTGGGAATGTTTGCCATCATTGTAGTATATGTACAGCATAATATAAAATATCGTATGACTAACAAGATAATTAATACTTCATCAGTACTTATAGCTTCTCTTTGTATTAATCATTGGTTACTGCATGTTTTGGAAATTTTCTTTCCGCACGCGCATTACTTAGGCAGTACGGCTTACAAAATCTCATGTCTTACTGGCCTCTGTGTTTATATAGAATAACGATGAATACTTATAAAAAATAAACTATGTTTTATGCCTTTATTGCTTCCCAGGTAAATATAATATTGGTATAGTAACTCGACTATTCCAAGTTCCAAGACTATTCGTGTACGCTCTCTTGATTTTATTTACACGCACGTGTAGCAGCTGCATTAATAATTTTGTTGTTAAATAAGAAAAACAGATCAATTTGGGTTCGAGAGGTTACCATACTTTATTACGTGAAATACAACTGGAAAATTGTCAACAATATTTCGATTTTATTCGTATGACCGCAGTTTATTTAGAAGTGTTATTTTAGTTAAACTTGGTGACGTTATAAAAAAAACAAGTCACAAGACACACATTTCAGAGATTCAATATCACCGAAGGAAAGACTCATTTTGATGCTGCGACTTTTCGGACTTGATTCTCAGCTTTTTTAATTAGATTTTCATAATCCGCATGCCGTTAGTCCCACAAAAAAGGATTACACTAATAAAATCCTATTAACTTTATAGTTTCTTCACGAGACCATTCACGACTTTGCCGATGACTTATTATTTTCAATTTAAACAAAAACACAAGCCGTGCGGGCGAAAATTGCTGGGAGATATACGAAACTAGACCGATAAGCAGCGAGATCTGTCGCGAGTCGATGCAGACATGTTTTCGCAACTAGTCGCGACAGCACTTGCAATGGGGTTTACACTTGCAAGCTGCTGTCAGACACTGTTTGACATTTCTCGCGGAAGTTCTCTTGCAGGTAGAAACGCGGTCAAAGGATAATATTTCAGCGCAAGAGTGACGAGAAGTTAAACAGAAACACGAATAGTCGACACTTTAACTGGATGTTTCATACAACATTTTCCTATCACCTGTTAGAAGGAACATGTTAATGTGTTACATACCTTTCTTATCGAGGTCCAGCATCTCGCACATGGTCCTGAGCTGCTTGGGCTCCAATTTGCCGGTCTCTTCCAACTTAGCCTTGTAGTCTGACGAGCCAATAGACCACTCGTACCCCTTGAACTTCTTGATATTCCTCTTTACGTTGCGGTCCATGCACAGTTGCTGGACAATACAATTTTTCATGATATTGGCAGTATTTATACAACGTGGCGTTACGATGGCGATATTAAATAAACACACGGAGAGGACTGGTTAGGCGTAATCATAAAAAAAAACATTATTCACATAATAATTTTACATTATATCAATTTCTAATCCTAATAAAAACAAGTATCCGCCCCGCTAGAGTAGGCACTGACACCTACTTCGTGCCGTCTTATGCGACCACGTAAGGAAGTTATACAAAGTTGCTGAATGACTGAAGTATATGAACACCACCTACCAATATATTGAGGGTACTAACACATAAACATTAATGAGTTTCAGATACATTTTTTGAAAACCTTACTTAAAACTTTCCAAATTGCCACAAGTGTTACAAATGATGTGGGTAGTAATAACATCTCTTTTTACAAAGTAGGCAGGGCACATAGCTCGACAGACAGATGGACGTTGGAGCAGTAAAGTCCTTCGAATGACGACTAACGACGTGCCGGAAGATGTAGAGTTGGTAGGCCCCCCACAAGATGGACCGACGATCTGGTCAAGATCGCCGGAGTAGGTTGGATGAGGATAGCGCATCACCGATCGTCGTGGAAATCTTTGTCCAGCAGTTGATGTCTTCCGGCTGATGATGATGATGTGTTACAATGATAGTAAACATATTGACTCACTCCATATAAATACTGATGCAGCAGCTTCTGATCTTGTGTCTTGAATCTGGACAGTGACACCTCAACATTACTGATGTGACCAAGTGGTATTCCCTTGCCGGCTGGTATTGGCACCGGAGGCTCCATTGGCTATTAGGACAAAAATTTGATTTTAATGATTTAGTACCTACTACTACTTTAACAAGATGCCGGCTAAAGTATTCAGCCGTGAAGCAGTAATGTGTAAGCAACTGTGTTTCGGTCTGAAGGGCGCCGTAGCTAGTGAAATTACTGAGCAAACGAGTGTGCATGGGCAGGGTGCATTAATTACCATCAGTTGAACATCCTGCTCGTCTAGTCCCTTATTTTCATTAAAAAAATACTTCATTCTACCTGTATGAAATTTCAAATTTTGGTCAGTCAACAGGGGCGATAATATAAGGGCGCAAATGATGCGCTGTTTGTTTTATTTTAACACTAGCTGACCCGATAGACTGTTCTGGCAATAGAAGAAAAATGTAAGTATTCGGGAATAAAGTAGTCTAAAGCCATCTGAAATGTGTAATCAAAGTTAATGAGTTCAAAATGAAACAAAAACGTATTCCTGAATGATATAATAATATGTAGTTATAAAATGATAAGAATTAATATCGTATTGCAAAATTAAAATAGATATAGTATGTTATCCTTAAGAGATACACAATCCTACCAATTTTGTTATATTTCAAAGGATTCCCCAGTTCTCCTAGAACGCTTTTTTTTCCCCGATACATCCCACAAATATAAAAAATCTAAACAAATTATATACTAAAACCTTCCTCGAGAACCACGCTATCCAGTAGTTAAAACAGCATGATAATCGGTGCAGTAGTATTTTATGAGATTATTGCGAACAGACAGACGCGGCGGACAGACTTGTTTTATAATATGGAGTGATTAATCACTGAGGAGATATGAAATCAGTACTTTACAGACCTACATTTGTATACTGTGGTTCTTTGCCTTATCGTTATGTATTATAAGAGGCATAAAATAATTAATACTATAAAAGAAACAAAAAAATTTGCGTACCAATTGTACTATTTATTTCCACTCAATATTATGAAAATTACCTCTTTCCTAGGTTTAGGTTTAGGCGCCTCCTCCTCTTCTTCTTCCTCCTCCTCCTCTTCGCCTTCCTCTTCACCTTCCTCGTCATCTTCTCCATCTTCCTCACCTTCCTTCGCTTTCTTCTGAGGTTTCTTAGCTCTGAGTTCGGAAACACATCAATTTATATACATTATAATCACCTGACATACTTTTCTTATTCTTGCACTGATATCTATCTTTTCAAAAATAATCGCTAATTATTCTTATTTTCCTTATCAATAATATCATCCTTCTGTAGAAGTCCAGCCTACCTCAAAATCTACATGACCAATTTTCATGAATATTTAAACATATACCCCCTTATTCATAATGGTCCGCTGACTTTAAACAGCCGCTTAGGAGTGTTTTTTCTCATTCAGCCGCTTAGGTCAATAGAAGAAGACAGAGTGAGAATTAGCAATGCTTTAAGTTAGCAGACTATTATGAATAAGGTAATTAATATTTATAGGATGTAGTAATTTTACTTGAGAGAGCTCTACATTGACTTTGCACCTGTGTATTTTATGTACGTGATATCACTAGACAAGTAAGAAAGAAAAATGTCCATTACTCAGCTTGAGCGATATTGATGAACAAAATATTTGATATAAAACTCCCACGCCCAAGGCTCTATAAAATATCTCATATAATAACGGGCATTTTAACAAGCATCTGTTTAATATAGGTATATCATAAAAGCGCGTACACCTTCCTTAAAGGCCGGCAACGCTCTGGTGATTCCTCTGGTGTTGCAAGAGAATGTGAGCGGCGGTGATCACTTAACACCAGGTGACCCGTACGCTCGTTTGTCCTCCTATTCCATAAAAAAAATAAAAATAAAAAAAAGCTGCTGCATGGAGGCAGAAGAGACGGTCACACATATCTGACTCTCCCCGACATGAGGGTGACATCATATGTTGGCTAAACTACCTTGAGAAGATGGGATGGCAGGATTAGCCGCCCACCCCACCACGAAAAATAGGCATGCTGTAGGACTTGCGGATAGAGGAGTATCGTACTTTCTTTTCTTTTTTTTTAAAGTTTTTCGCCTGGTCACATTTAACGATTACATCCTGTATATAACCTGACTTTTTCTCGCCTTCGTTTATTATGTGCCAAAGCCTAATGCGAACTAGGTCGCTGCAGAACATATTTATTTCAAATAGCTACACTTACTTCTCTTTCGGTTTCTTCGCCTTCTCCTTCTCTTCCTCCTCGTCACCCTCTTCGCCCTCCTCCTCCTCCTCTTCTTCTTCCATCTCTTCGTCTTCCTCGTCTTCTTCCTCTGTATCCTTTTAAATAAAAACCATAAGAATGACATTGTGTTTCAAAGTAGAAAAATCAAATGACCAGCGGGTAGTAAATACCACCATTTTCGAAATGTAATGTGTGTTTTAAGCCATGACAGTTAGGTTTATTCATTTAGACAACTGGTAACAAGGCCATTAGCTCAAACCAAAATACAATAAAATAATATTTAAATCATTTTTCAATATTTCGATTACCAGAAAAACCCCTGTTACGCTTAAAAAAAATTGTTGATGTAGATGAATATTATATCCTAGCAAAAAATCTCTTTAATTTTTGTGTTTGCCTGCGCACTTCGTTTGAACTGGTTGGAACAATTTTGATTTTTCTCTGGCTGACGAAACCTTACGTTGGGTGGACTACATATTATAATAATGTTCTATTGCAAACGAAATCAGAATCAACATTCAGATTAAAACACAAATGAAATCAACACGACCGAAGTCGCAGGCAACTGCTTGTTTGTCAATAAATGTAACACCAATTATGCTATACCTCCTTCTTGGGTTTCTTCTTGGCTGCAGCCTTGCTTGCCTTGTCGTTCTCCTTCACATCTCCTTTGTCATTCTCATCAGGACTCTCCCCATTTTCCTCCTGCATCACAATTTCATGTTAATACATTGACGTACAAGAAACAACTATACTCAAAATTACGCTCAAAAGTTGTCTGAAGCAAAGTCTGCGTACGCGTCTATTCGGCAGAGTTTTCGTACAGTTGTGTTTCGACCGCGCTTTGAGTTCAACGCCACGCAATGACAAAACGTTCCGTTAAAACTGTTCCAATAACAGCATATTCAAACTTAAAAAGGATTTCAGGTGCCCCTTTAACTTGACGGTTTTAATCATTTTGCAAATAATTACATTTCAATTGCTAAAACAAAACATTCTTGCATCATGTTCGCGTGTGAGCTACTTAAACGAGCGTATATAAAAAATGTTAGGAGTTTCCCTCTAACATCGAAACAGTGAAGAAATAAGGAGAACCGTAGGTAAACCAGTCACCGACATAGCCCTATTTTTGCGAAACTGAAGTGGCTGTAGAAGGGCACATAGCTCGGAGGAGTGATGGCCGTTGGAACAGTTCAGTAGTCGAATGGGGACCACCTACTGGAAGACGCAGTATTGGTAGGCCCCCAAGATGGATGCTCTGGTCATTATCGCCGGAATAGGTTGAAAGAGGCCAGCGCAGGATCGATCGTCGTGGAGATATTTTGGTGAGGCCTTTGTCTTTGTGGACGTCTTTAAGCTGAAGTGATTATGAAACTCTGCATTATAACAGTGTTTGGCAAAAAAATCGTTTTTATTTGAGTATATCTTAATGTTAATATCTCGCGTTATTATTACGTCACGTGTGTTTTAGTAATAGTTGAATTCAAGCATTCAAAATTGTTGGTAATACCACTAATAGTTATTAGTTAGTTAATTATCACATAGTTAGTTAACTACCTCATAGTTACCTCAGACTACCATAATATATATATTTTTTCTTCATCGCTGTTAGTATTGTTGTAAAATGTTTTAATATACTTATTGCTAATAATATAAATCGTGTATTCTTATATCATCGTGTATAAATATGCTAAGACTAAGGTTAATTAAAAATTATTTCTAAGAGATATGTATTCTAAGAAGTTTGTTTATTGTTGATGCTTTTCTTCATACGAGAGCATAAAAAAGGAGTTTCTTGCGCCGTTTCTTCTTACTGAAAGCGCTCAAGGAAAATATTTGAAAACAAATTCCTTTTTAAAATGACATCCACCACCTCTGATGATAATGATTCGTGACGTAAAAAGTTATAACTACTCACCTTTTTCAGTTCTCCATCCTCCTTTGAATCCTTGCCGTCCTTCGAGTCATCACCGGGATCATCCTTGCCATTCGCAGTCGTTTTCGAATCTCCTGAGTAAAAAACATTTCACACTATATCGATAGTATTAGTCGCTATAGTACGGGCCTATTAGTGCGCAATCAAACTAGCTCTTGTATTAACCTTAAGTATAAATAACGTCTATTTACATTGAGAACTTTATATTCGGCTTTGTCCTAACTTATCATTTCATTCAAGGAAGTGTTAAGAATGTTTTTATTGTACCTACAGATGAGTTGAATGCAGAGTTCATGAATGTGATAGTGCTGTGAACTAATTATAATTGATGACCATCATCATGAGTGTGACGATAAATTAAAACAATGCTGCAAATTTACCATTTTAACCTATTAATTAAAACTCAAATTTTTGTCCTGCCTTTCTTCAACACACATGTCTAAAATATTTTTCGCCATTTCTCGTGCTTAACGTTTTTTTTTTTGGAAAGGAACCTGATGGACTCGGGCATTCTTAAAAACAAAATAACATGCGATTAAGCGTTAATACGTTAACTGACTAGGACGGCACAGCACTACGCAGCAGGCGCGCCAGACGACGCGTGCGGACAGCGGGGGGAGGTGCTCCCGCTCTTTACCTCAGGCCCTGACTGAGGTAAAGAGGCGCGGTATTTTTAGTAAAATAAGTAGGCTTCTGATATTATAACATCTTGTCTCAAGGTGACTCACACAATCGCGAATCAACACAGTATATATACTGAAATTGCAATCCTGATTTATTTTTTTATTTTTTATAATGACTGTTCCGAGTCGGTCAGGTTAAGTTCCAAAAGAAACGAGTTTTTTTATTCATCGCAAGCCCGTATATTTGAATTAAATATGTGTGTATAAGGCAGAACAACATTTGATGATGATAAAAAAAATATTATTCGTTCCTAATGTATTTGCTAAACTTAAAGCATTGTTTTAATTTATCGACACACTCATGAATATGGTCATCAATTATACTTAGGTCGCAGCACTATCGCATTCCTGAACTCTGCATTCAACTCGCGAGCTATCTGTAGGTAAATTAGCATAATATGGTGATAGTACTCTACTGAAACGAATGGTAAAGGCGCAGTTATCGTACTCATCTCGACAGCTGTTCGATTTAATTTAAGCGAAACATCCCCAATCACAGTGAAATAATAATAATTAATAGACGAGATTTCTAAAAATATAAAAAAATATAATAAAAAACCTGAGTATTATAATTTAACGAATTTTACGTACTATTTTATCCACCTTTAATACATGTTACCTGCCCAAGTAACCACAATCTAAACTCTATAGTCGCTGGTCGTTATTACCTCTACAGAGGAGATGCATAGTAGAACTTTCAGCTTTTATAATATAACAAAGGCCTGACCGTCGTGGGCTGTTGCTCTATCTCTCTTGTTAAATAGCAAGAAAACTAAATACATTAAATTTACCGTACCAAATGTCAAAAATGTAAATGCAAATGTTTTGTTAAACGGAGAGGTGATAGAACCGGTGGAATCTGCTATATTTCTGGGCATAACTCTAGATTCCAAATTACAATGGGGCCCCCATATTGAAGGATTGGCGAACAGATTTAGTTCTGCAGCATACGCGGTTAAAAAGATTAGACAATTAACTGACATAGATTATTTCCATAGTATTATGTCCTATGGTATATTGCTATGGGGCAACGCTGCCGATATTAATACAATATTTGTGCTGCAGAAGAGGGCTATTCGCGCTATTTATAACCTAGGTCCTAGAGAATCATTGAGAGCAAAATTCAAAGAAATTAACATCTTGACTGTTGCTTCTCAATATATTCTTGATAATGTAATGTATGTTCATAGGCACATAAGTGAATTTGCCAGAAACTGTCATAACCATAATGTTAACACCAGGAACAGACATAAACTGATGATGCCTACTACTCGGCTAAGTCAAGTTAGTAAGTCTTTTGTGGGGAGATTTTACAACAAGATCCTAGAAAACGTTCAAAACAAAAGTATTACGTTATTCAAAAGAATTGTTAAAAAGCGTTTGTGTGGTAAAGGTTACTATAACATAAATGACTTTCTTAATGATACCACAGATTGGGAATGGAGCGACCGCCCTCAGGCTATTAAATAATAAGTTTAATTGTACAATGTTACTTTGTAAATGTTACTTTAATTGTAAAACAAAAAAGCCCGCTGAGATTGTTGCGCCCATTCTTCTCAGGGCTGAGGCATTCATTTTGGAATGGGTGGTAGTTTTTTTTTTTACTTTCAATAAGTGATTTCACATCCTATTTTGAATAAAAATATTTGAGTTTGAATATCATACTTACAAAAAATAAGATAACACAAATTCGCCTACATATACCTGAAACGTGTTTTAATACTTTAAATCAGTAATATTTTTACGAGATCACGAGGCCATGTTTATGTTTGTCGGAATAATTAACGAAGACCAGTTAAGCTGATCTATTCCGACTCATCATTGATATTCAAGTTTATAATGTATATTTATTTATTAAATATGAGATTTATTAAATCACTCATTGAACGTCAAATACTACCACGCTTACGAAAATACATACCTGCTTCAAACCTGAGAAGAACAGATGCAAGAAAATCAAAGGGCTTCTTTTTTTAAATATCTAATATATAAAATTCTCATGTCGCGGTGTTTGTATTTAAACTCCTTTTAAACTGCTTGACCTATTCTTATGAAATTTTGAGTGCATATTGGGTAGGTCTGAGAATCGGACATCTATTTTTCATCCCCCTAAATGTTAAGGGTGGTCGACGCCAAATTTATTTTTAAATTTTTTGACTTTTTTTTTAATTTGTTTGATTATGAGTCAGTATTAAAAAATATATACAACTTCAAATTTTCACCCATCTACGATCAACAGTTACTTTTGTATCGCGATTTTAATATCGGCAATACGTTTGCTGGGTCAGCTAGTAATTTAATATAATGTAATATTAAAAAATAACCGTTTTTTACTACATGTATATGAATATTTATACGGTACATACACCAAAATAACTTATTTTACAATTTTGGTCTGTCTGTCTGTACGTTTGTTCCGGCTAGTCTCTGAAATGGTTGGACCTATTTTGACGGGAGCTTTATTGGCAGGTAGCTGATGTAAGGAGTAACTTAGGCTACGCTTATTTTAGAAAAATAAAGTAATGTTGCAATGTTTAAGAAGCGGTCTAACTCTAAAAATAATTTATATGACAAAATAATTTATTTGTCCGGTCAGCTAGTCATTAATAAAGTAATATATTATATGATTTAATTCTTTTGATTTCCGTAATACAATGTTTTGTACATTTTCTAGAATTTCATATAAAAGCATATAATATATCGCCCAACAAAAGACTTTCTAACTCGACCTTACCGAGTAGTGGGCATAACAAATTCTGTTTTCCTGGTGTTAACATTCAACACGAGCAGTATCAGTTGATCATTCAAACTAATTAAACAGGTTATGCACGTGATATGTCATGTTTTTGTATATTGTGTAATACACGTTGGTACTATTGTTAAATTTATACAGTATCATATATTGAACACTTGTTTAAAAAAAATATTATAAATCTGTGTCTTTCTCTTAATTAGCGTCAATCTTAAGACGTCGCTCGCTTAGATAGCTAGATACTGTTTAACAAAACGCGTGTCTAAGCCATGTTTAAATTATTTTTTGGATTAATACCGTTAGTGTTTTAAGAATCCTCAGCGGCAGTGTATTTTAATAGGCAGGGCGTATCATTTGAACGTCTTGATCGTCTCCCCACTTTTTGGATATATATGCTGTTTTCTGGACAGAAAGAAGGGCTCGCTTTCATTTCTGTGACTACTCCTTAAAAGTAGGACTGTTATAAAAGACTCGTGACTCGTGCCAACGACGGGCTATGTAGCTGAACACGGGCTGATTTATAACGTTAAAAACAGCAAGTGCATGGTCTTTCAGGGAAGGCCTAGAAAAGTAACAGAAATGCGACCTATAAAGCTCGATGGAATACGAAAGAAACGGTTGATCTATTTAAATATCTTGGCCATTTAGTAACACCTTTCCTGAGGGATGACGCATATGTTATTGAGCGGGAACGAAACGTGATCCGTAGGTTTGCAAGGTGCTCTTCAGATGTTAAGATTACTCTCATTAGGGCCTACTGCACCTCATTACACCTGCAGCCTGTGGACTGACTGTACGCAAAGATCGTACAGCGCCCTTCGGGTCCAGTACAACAATACTTTCGAAGTTTGCCGAATCCCGTGTTGACTGTTTCTATGCAGTAATGCGAAAGAAAGGCACGTCGTTGGTCGCGGAGTCCGAGGGAGCAACAACAGTATGCTGGATGCATTGGAGGAACGGCTATAAACTGCTGGTGTGAACTGCACATTGCACACAGAGAATATTCGGCTTCTGTTACTTATAATGCAAAAGTCAAATCTTCTAATAATGTATCGACTTATTATATTAATTAATATCCGGACGACCGAGCCTTGCTCGGATTTTTAAGAAGGTACAGAACTTGAACAAAAAAAAACTAATACGATATCTGGATTCGAACCGGGGTCTTCTGCTTTCCGGATCACCCAATGTCCCATCTGAGCTATTATAGTCTTGTATACAGGGTGTCCCAAAACTCAACGATAACCTGGTACCGGGCGAGAGGCCAAGGTATACCAGTTATGAAAAAAATAAGAAAAAAAATCTATGTCACTTAGTCAAGCGATGTTAGACATTTTTCGAAAATGTTAAAAATTTGACACCCTTTGTCGCATTTTTAGGTACTGTGATCGCAATTTTCACAATTTTACAGTGATTTTTTTAATAATGTTATCTCAAATAACAGTGCTATTAATGGTAACCACAAATGAAAGTAATAATCATTGTTAACTAAGTAAAATAAATAAAATTTTGGTTGCCCAGCACATTATGCCCGGCCTGTAAGAGAATATTTAAACGAATTATATCCCGGTAAATGGATCGGACGCCTTGGACCAATTTCAAGGCCCCCTCGGTCCCCAGACCTGAATCCAGTAGATTTTTTTTACTGGGGATGCATAAAAAAAAGGTCTACTCAAAACCAATTCAAAATGTAACAGAATTGCGCTTAAAAATTGATGCAGCATCAGAAGAAATCAATGCGAGGAGATTTGCAAGACTGGTGAACAGGTCATTTCTGAGGCGATGCAGAGCTTGTATTCGTGCTGGAGGGTAAGAATTTGAGCATCTGCTTTAATTTTAGGAGGATAATAAAGTGTTACGATAATTTACCATTTTATTTTGATTAAATTTTCCATGAGTTCCTTTCGCAAAAAATACGAAATAGCAGTTTTATTGGCAAGAAAAGTGGCAAGTGTTGTACTATTTTGAAACCTAGACTAAATGGACCATCTTTTAAAAAAACTTGCCATAGGTAGTGTAGTACATTTTTTTTCCAACGTAGTGTGTCAAAGTTGACAGACATAAATTTTATAAACAATAACTCGTCAAAATTTAATTTATTTTACTTAGTTAACAATGATTATTACTTTAATTTGTGGTTACCATTAATAGCACTGTTAATTGAGATAACATTATTAAAAAAATCACTGTAAAACTGTGAAAATTGCGATCACAGTACCTAAAAATGCGACAAAGGGTGTCAAATTTTTAACATTTTCGAAAAATGTCTAACATCGCTTGACTAAGTGACATAGATTTTTTTTCTTATTTTTTTCATAACTGGTATACCTTGGCCTCTCGCCCGGTACCAGGTTATCGTTGAGTTTTGGGACACCCTGTATAGTGGCGAAATTTACCTTTGTATTGTAATGTTATTGTAGCAGTTTCACATTAATACTACATTTTTTTAAATTGAAACCTGAAAGCTGGATACCGATTTCTCGCCCCCGAAACTACCTGTATACTAAATTTCATTAAAATCGTTGGAGCCGTTTCCGAGATTCAGATTATATATTTACAAGAATTGCTCGTTTAAAGATACGAGATATCTGACTGTATTAAGACATTTGAGGGGGTCATAGTAGTCAAAATAAAGAATTAACTTTAGATTTAATTTACGGGCGTTAACTTTGAGCCGCACATTCGTAGAACGGTGGAAAAACTTCAATCCAGCTCGTGGGATCTGTCAGAATATTATGGACTCATTGCCGTTATAATTAATAGATCGAAACATATAGCGTTGACGAAAGATTTCAAAGAGCTTTTGTTTACGTTGGAAGTACTTCTATTTTGTTTCCAACAAGACTTGCTTTGACAATGCGGAATGGAATTCTACGAAAGATTTAACTAAGATTCTTATCATTTAAATAGCACGCAGCGAGTGCAACAGATATTAAATATATTATAGTCTGTATCTCCTTATCGGTCCTTGCCCATGACGGCCGTACGCAAATCAAACCGTACACGCTGTTGTTGGCGAACTTATCGCCGCTCAACCTGCGAATGTAATAAAAGAATCGCCGATAATACGCTCCCAACAATAACTGTACTGATAAGGTCGGAGACAGCGGGTACAGTATTGAGCCGATGTTGACTCTTATTAAAACATTTCTCGCTTGGCGATAACGCAGCCCAGTCACTGGGTCACACAGTGTGTAATATATACACAAATAAAATTTGAATAACAAAATTTTATGAACGATGCGGGATTCGAACCCACGACCTCCGGCGTTCCGTGCCGGTGCTCTAACCAACTGAGCTAACCGTTCAAGTACCGCCTCGTTATAAAATTCTGTTTGCTTTGTTCAACTCTCAGGTTGTGGCTTCATCTACAGGATCTACTTTACAGTTGATAACCTGCTCAACCCCAAGATTTTGCATATTAGGAAATTGACTTGAGATGTCGCTCTTGTAAATCTAAACAATATGTTATGTTTTTAAACTGATAACCCTCACTTCTAGGATTAATAAACAAATAAAATTTGAAAAACAAAAATGGCACGAAACGCCGGAGGTCGTGGGTTCGAATCCCGCATCGTTCATAAAATTTTGTTTTTCAAATTTTATTTGTGTATTAATCCTAGAAATGAGAGTTATCACTTTAAAAACATAACAAATTGTTAATATAGGGTATGTTCCGATATGCACTGCGAGCACTGCACAGTGCTATCACTGTAGAAAAATTCGTTCCGTTATGGACTGCTAGTATACTGCCTCAGTACCATAGGGAAATATATGACGTCATAAATACGCCTAATATTTTTAGTTTGACAGTACTCCAACAACAGTTTTTTTAATGAACTAGAAAACTTTAATACACTCATTTGAATGCTGCGTCAAAAAATGCGACTGACAGTATAGGGGATTGCGTTCCGTTTCAAACAGTAACCAGTATAAAGGAACGGCTTCACAGTATGCTAAATTGACGACACACTACAGTGATCGCAGTGCATATCGGAACATACCCTTAGTAAGTAATGTTTAATTAAACCAGATCAATCTTTTACAAAAAACCTACCCTGATGAATGACGTGCAGAAAAACATTCACTTTAGTTGACCTACACCTTCTTTAAAGGCCGGCAACTGTGATTCCTCTGGTGTTGCAAGATAATTTGGACGGCGGTGATCACTTAACATCATGCCTAAATAAGATTCATTCATGAGTTCATGTAGTAAAAGCTATAAAGTAGTAAAACTGCATTGAAATTAGGTATATAATGTGTCATTGATTTTATAAAAAAATAATTTAATATTGATTATAATATTTTTATATATTAATTATATGATATTAATTATTTATATATAAAATAATAAAAAAACTTACAGACACCAAAACAAAACCAAAGGGTATCTACTGTAAGGGTCCCATTTTTACAATTTTACTAACTAGCTCCCAAAAAGTTTTAAGATTACAATTATTTTTTGTATCTAATATTATTTCATATATATAAATAAATTATTATTACATGTATCGACCTGTGGAGTGGTAGAAATTAACCATTACATTTTAATTTTTTACTCCTCACACTAGCTAGCTTACTAGCTAATTCAAATTTACTATTTTATCCTTTAATAATAACTGAAACGAGTAAAAATTTGTGATTGTTTTTATTTCACAAAAAGAACAAGAAAGTTCTCTTAAATAAGCTACACGGGCACTTTATCTCTGGACCTTGCTTAAACGTAAATACCTCCTCCCGTTTCCCTTTCACTCCCTAGCGCTCGTCCTGTTGCATCAGTACGGTTTACAAATTGCAGTTTTATTACCGTTGAGTACACGTCGTGCTATTTTCGCACTATCACTGCTTTTACTTTTGAAGTTTTCATTATTACGTTTTGACTTTTGTTGTTAATAGTTCTGTAGTTTCTGTTTGTTCTGTGTCGCTATAATAGTTCTGTCATTAAAACAAATACTCTTTGTTGTCATCAATATTTTAATAATAATCAGTATCACAACACAACACCTTTTATTTATTAATAACTAGCTGACCCGACAGACGTTGTTCTGTATATAATAAATAAAATAATGTTTTTATATGAATTTGTCAATAATATATCATAACATCAAAAATTACTTCGCAAAATATGCACCCTGCTGTCATAATGAAATTGTTTCACAGCAGAACTGTCAAACCGTGCGTCAATAAATTCTCTCATAGAAATTATGTATGGACACATCAAAGGAAAAACAAATTTGTTGTTTTTATTTAATTCTGAGCATTTTCATATAAATTTACCTTTTAAACCTTCCCTGGACTTCCACAAATTATTCAAGACCAAAATTAGCCAAATCGGTCCAGCGGTTCTCGAGTTTTAGCGAGACTAACGAACAGCAATTGATTTTTATATATATCGATAATATTATTTTCAAAGCGACGATGTGACGTCAGATCCAGAATAAGTGTAACCTGGTAGTATCACTGTCTCTCCGTACTGTTTATTCACTTCATAAATTGACCGCAAAAATACTTAAAATTTTGTTAAGTTAATCCCTAAAAGTCTTTAGTGAAAACATATAGATTTATTTTAATTGTTATTCACACACTTATTTATCACCTTACCTGTTTGAATGCACAAATGCTCCAGAAAAGCCCACACGTTAATAAGCAAAACGAACTTGTTAGACAAAAACAAATGGAAACTGCACTTGCCAGACCAATTGGGACATTATAGTAAAACTTTTACTAGTTTCCAGAAATATTAAGTTTCAAAATCTATACGTGTAGGTATTAATAATATTCTCTTTGTTAAAAAAAAATTAAATCCTTTGATGAGGATCTATTTTGTATTTTGCGAAAATAAATTCAAATATTTTCATCACTTATTATGTAAATTAGATATTACAAATTTCATTTGTATATCAATTCGTATGAAATTTACTTAGTACTTGGAATTAGCTTGGGGTATTTGGCTTATGGTCGAAGCTATTTTCTGGAAAAACGCATTTTCCCATAATCTCTCTAATTCTAGGAGAGAAGAACTTCTCTAGCTTCTCAGTATTTTAAATGTTAAACCACCCGCTAATGCACACAGTGACAAAGCAAATATATTCACTCATTATCGGGCTGTCAGATCGTCTATACACTTTTATATTTTAAGTCATTAAGACACTAGCGTAAAAGTTGTGTTGACACTGGATGCTTAATCAGTCACGTCACTACCGGCGCCCCTCAGTCGACAATCAAAACATAACAACTCAAGATATTATAACTAACACAATAAATGTTTTATTCAATTAATATTATGATTATATTATATTGATTATATTAACAAACAACATGTATACTTGTTTCAGGTATAATGAAAAAAAATCTTGCAAAGATGACAATTAATTATTAAATAATGAATACGGCTGAATGGGCTTGAACCCTTCGCCAGTCCTAATAATGGACAAAGAAACCAAAAAAAAAACGAATGACGCAAATGTCAGAAAATTTTAGGAACCAACTTCAGCCTGTTACTTTTGTGTTACAGTGATGCCTGCGCATCTTAAAATTTCTCTCTCAATATTTTTTCATAACGCGCCTAAAGAAGTATAACTTCAAAAATAAAACTTTGGCACTCTTCAATCTTGGCACCAATCACTACCATAAACACTAGTAAATTCGTTAACTAAATCAAATAGCATACTCTAAGCTTGGTGGTCTAAAGAAACATTACATTGGCTGAATTGTTGCGCCCCTACTGCAAAAGCCACAGTAGGAAAAATAGAATATAACTCAAGATGCTCGACTCAAGCCAACTCCGTACTAAAATTACATTTAAAACTGTCCTCAACTGAATTTGAATCACAAAAACATTTAGCATATTTAAAAGGTGTGCTATGTAGTGACTACCAACACTTGAAAGGGCTACACGTTTACTGTACTTCTATTTGTAACCTTACATTTATTGTTTATAACCTTGAGATCATGATACTGGAAATACAAATCAAGTATTGCTATGAACAAAGCATGGAACAATTTGTACCCAAGGCGTTGCTATGGTCTGACATGTGATAAAGTGACTGACGGTTCACAAACGCCACATCACATCCCTGTAGTTGATGAGACTCTGAAAGAGGAGTTTTTTTTATTCCTTTTGTTATTTTTAATGTAACGAACAAGAGGGGAATATTTTAAATTTGCCACACTATTGAGTACATTATTTACTTTCTTAAATCAGTATCAATTCAGATAAATTCTCAAAAAGGAGTTTGAACGGATAACTCTGTTTGTTATGAAAATATTGTATTTTATTGGTACTAGACATAATATGAACACTTACAAGCAGATCATTAATTAAATGTCTTGAATGTCATGAAAATTATGTTGAAAAATACTATACTAGTCAAAATGTCTATCTATTGGCAAGGCTATTGTATTTCAGTAATGGTAGCTGTATAAACTTTCTTAGATTTGCATGTTTAATTAATTTTTTATTTAGTTTTATTTTTTAATTATTTATTGTTATATTTTTTTTTACTTATTATAGTTCATAGAGTATTTTATTCCCTAGCATGTTAATTTATTTTGCACTTAATGTGATGAAAAGATTACAATTTTACTTAACTGCAAGAATATTTTCTTACTAACCAACTTCACAAGTGATAGGTTGTCAACTTTACTGTCTACACTACCTGTCTAATTATTAAACATGGTGTTTATAGTCTCTCCAAAGTTAAAACTTTTTGTCTTTTTACCTTTGTCACTACAGAATTACATGACAGGTAAATTTTAAAGTTGGCAGTAACTGTGTTTATGAATAAGATTTTTTATATATTGAGATAATATGTTGAATTTTTGGGTATTGATTATTGGTCTGGCAGGCAATGGAACCCATGTTAGTAGCAATGTAGATGAACACTCATGATGGGCTGATACTGAACAAATCTGACCTGGTGGGGGCTCCTCATGGTTTGGTTGATCTACTATCGCGTTACCTGGCTCACCGTGGGCCTCTGACACCAACTCACCCTTTGAATCCTGGGATGACTCATCTTCTGTTGTATGGCCGTCATCTGCCACTGACTTTTTGTCTTCATCCTGAATAAAAAATTTATGTATTTTTATCCATACAAATAAAATGATAGTATAACATTTGTGTGCACATCACAGGTAAGCTTCAATAAAGTCTTCTAAGTTTTATTCCTTAGACACTTGGTCCAATATCTTCATCCAAGTGTTTTGAGTTTTCTTTAGTGTTAATTCTGCCAATATTTGCCCTTAAACAATTCGTCATGAGTTTCGCCTCTACACGACACCAAACTCTGGCACGAGACTGAGTTTAAGGACAAATATTGGCAGAATTGACACTAAAGAAAACTCAAAACACTTGGATAATTATGGATTTCCGCAAAGTAGCACCTACTTCGATAAATTTTCCAATATCTTCATTTAATATAAAGTTATTAATAATACTTATAATTACTTAGTATTTTTAGATTTAATCAGAGCATCATTATTAGTAGCCAATACAGTTGGTTGTGGATTGTATATTGATATGAGTTCTAGAAAATGGACCTGAGTCCATATTAGGTTTGTTCTGATAGGTAATTACAATTGATGACTGTAATCTAAAGATACTCAATTACATCTAGGATTATCTTTTACAATTTTGATCTTTATACTTTTAAGTACTACTGTTGTTTTAGTTGGTACCATTGAAAAATCTCAAAGATTTTATTACTTCTATCTGACGAATAAAAGTAACATAATATTATAACGCTAGCTTGAATGTAGGTTTCATCTAATTTACATTATGATGATTATAGCATTGTGGAAGATCAGCAAGAAATGCCATACCCTGTAGTTAAGTGCTTGAGCATTAATCAATCAATTATCATCCATCGTGTTAATATTTTAAAATAATAAATAATATTAATTACATATTATGTTTTGAAATTTTCTTGAATAATATATTTTTTCTCTAAGCAGATATAAGGCTATGAAAGTAATTCAAAGCTATTTCAGACAGTATTCTAATATTATTTAAGTTTTTAATAAAAGTTACTTAGAACATACTGGAATATTGAAATATAATGAAAAATAAGTGAATTAGTAGAAAGATGCTTGGTATCAGGTACTTACTAGCAAAATCTATTGACTTTGCTAAATAAGTTTGAATCTTATTATATCCACAGTAAGGTTGAGAACAATGTGTCAACAACATTCTCAATATATATTTATATACCTACATGCTAATCATATATAACATATATGCACATTGATTCAAATATCTAAGTATGTATGCATATTTTGCGATATAAAATTGGTCAAATGTTAAGGTCATCAATTAAGAAGCAAATTGCGTTGTGTGTAATAAACTGCGCCATACATCTTCTAGAAACCGATAAAAAAAAGTTACTACGAAAAAAGCGGTCGAAACCAATGAGGCCAAACCTAAGTTCTTTCTTTTATTTACATCGCCTGTCGCGTATGGAACGCAAATACAGCGGTGCGAGTTCGCGCCTCAGTGTAGTAACAACAAATTAATATACCTCCAAATATTAAATTCGCAAGAAATTATATACCAAGGTCATGCGGATTTTCCTATCAATGTCATAGTAAATCGTGCACATTTTAACAAAGACCCTGCAGCTAAATGCAAAGGGGCGGGGGTGTAAAATAGGCGAAAAACTAAAAATTATCTCATTACAATCAGTTTCATTAACTGGTTACGACTACATTTGCCATTTAAAATCGAAACAAATCACTAATTTCACAACCCTCCGTGGCGTAGTTCCCGCGTTTAGCGGGAAGCAAACCTTCTGTCAGCCATGTTGAGACGCAGTCAAACATTAGTGATATAACACGGAAATAACATCACTTCACCATTGTAATTGTCTTTAAACGACGCACAGAAATATAAGGGAAATATTTGTTAATGTAAATTACACAACTATACCTGATTATCACTGATTTTTGCTTTATCGGTATCACCCGACATTTTTCCTACGAAGAAATTGAAAGCAAATTCCAAGCGTCTTCAAACTCAGACAACACAAATGCAAGCACTGGTATTGCCAGAGCAAAAATTTATGCCTATAGTTTTCTAAGTGAGAGAGTCTGCGCAAGTTATATCGTTTGAATGTTTATTTTTTTAACAGAATTGGTATAGCTAGCAGTGAAAAAAAAAAAAATGGTAATTATTTTAATATTAACTATTCAACTTCAAGTGTACATTTAAGACAAGCGATGATATCGAAATTAGAGACGTATGAAATTAAGTCTTCCTATCTACAAGGTATAAACCATATATTGTATGCTAAGATATCATTAAAAGAGGTGGAGGAATAGGGTAAAATACACATTTTCTTATTTTAATATAATAAATTAGGGACGAGTAAGAAGTTAGTAAGAGTAGTATGGCCCAATGGCCCAAGCATCTTAAGCTAGAGTCTGCCTAATGAAGGCTGAACTTATATGAATGGCAATAATAAATAAACTATCATTATGACAATGTCAATCAATCTGTTGTATTTTGCTGTCACATCGGAGTTTGTTTACATTGAATTTCTTGAATATTTCTAAGCGAACATGAGTAAAACGATAAGAAGTGGAGTGCGGCGAGTGATATTTAATATGTTTAGTAAATTAAAGCAAGAACAAGAAGAGAAGGAAGCAATGTTGTGGCAAAAAAAAACAATTGTTTAGACTGAATTCGTAGGTTCGTACGGTGAAATGAATTTGATACTTGATTTAAGATTAGTAAGTAATTAAAAGTTTTATGTTTCATGTGTTTCATATAGCTCATATACAAGTCATATAATCTTGACGACAGTTGCGATTAAGAAAATAAATAATATAGCTAGACGAAACATACATTTCAGCAGCTCAAATGGAAACAGTCATAAAAGTTGCTTTTGAAAATACAACACCAGAACATTCAAGACAATGACAGATCATATTCTTCATGTTGATGTTTAGAACAAAACGGGGGATGGAATATTAGAAGAGCTAGAACCATTGATCATAATTGTGCAGGATAATAGTTCCAGTAGTAGTTCAGACGAATCTATGGAAATTGAAATATTAGAATCAGCTTTTGTTTATAATAAATTAAGTCTGTATATCTTCTTTTATGGCTTTTATTTCTATGCTCATCTTAGCTGTGTAGTGGTTTGTGTGTACAAGAATTATGTAATAACTGACTGCATAAATTGAAAAATCAAAACCATTCCTACATAAAAACCGGTAAGGAATTATCAACAAAAAAAGTATAAAAATTATTTAGTCCTACAAAAGTCCTAAAAAGTATAAAAATTAGGTGTTAACCTTATGAAGTTTTTTTGTATTAGCCGCCTTGTGCTACGTTCAGCTTTCGTTAGCCAGACTATATTGATTGGCAATGGGATTTGCTTGTTTATTGCTAGATGAGTACTTGCTGGCATCTGGAGCAAAGGTGCATCTAACTGATAAAATACTTTATATTATTTGGATATTGTAAAGTTTCAACAAAACTATTATAATACAACATATCAATAATAGAAATAAAAATCCTACGGTTGGTTGTCTACCTAATCACACTAATTCATGGTTGTAAATTTCATTTAAAGTACCTGATTCAATTTTTCTAAAATTTTTAAAGTACTTATCTATTTCAAACAAATTACTGCATGCGTCATTAAAGCATTATACATTCTCAGTAGTATCCATCAACCATTACATAACACGCAGTATTTAAATTCTCTTTGAGCAAAGCACTTAAATTCGTTTTTTTGTAGGTATGTATAGTATGGACAACGATACGAGATAAAGAATGTAGATAAAATTAACATACTACGACAGCTGTCGTCAACCAACTGAGTACTGACGCCATTACTCCGTACGAGTAATAGAGACAGAGATAATAATTGCTCGCTATCGCAATGTAACTGTACAATTGTTTACATTCTCTATCTCGTCTCGTTGGCCTTAGTACCTATAGTTTTAATGCGGCTGAGAACCTTTCTGGGAACTATCGAACAGTAAGCTGCTCCCAACGTACAGTGCGGCTGGATTTACCGAAAGGACAACTCACGTTGGACGGTCCGGTATGTCTATGGAATGGTACGGTGTTACCGTCAGATGGTCCGGTGGGTCCATCGAACGGTACGGTATGCCTGCCGGAATTTTTAAAGTTTTGAAAAAACGAACAACTGCAAATCGGACTCGCCCACTGAAGGTGCCGTACATATTATAAGATACCTAGTTACCTACACTTATAAGAAAGGGAACAAAAACTGTACATCATAAAAATAATTAAGAATCTGTTTTAGCTTGTGCCATTAAACATTGATACCCCATATGACAAATTTTACTTAAATTAAATTTAGGGTACCGTACCTAGCTTAAAAGACCTTGTATTTTTATGATTTTTGTATATTTCATACCCCTAAATGATAAGGGGTAGGTATATTTTTTTAATTGGGGGCCCCAATACTCTTCTCAATTTATATAAATGCTATCTTTAATATAGGATTACATGGTCATATAACCTTGTATGCAGATGACACCTGTCTTTTTTATTTTGGGGCTTCCATGAATGACATTACCCAACATGCACAAAAGGATATTAATGTTTTTTCCAATTGGTTACAATCAAATCTACTTACAATTAATGGTACAAAGACTTCTTATATTATCTTTAGAGCGAAGAACAAACCAATACCTCCCTATAAACCCTGAAAAGTAAATGATGTTCCCTTAACAGAAAAGCACGTTGAGAAATATCTGGGATTACTATTGGACATTAAACTGACATGGGGCGCCCATATTGAATATGTTAAAATGAAACTCTCTTCTCTGCCGGGTTCACTTCGTGGCATAGTTTGTTCGATACCCCGCAAAGTTAGAATACTTATCTATAATTCATTAGTTAAATCACACGTTACATATCTAATTGAAATATGGGGCAGTGCTGAAAAAACCAAGTTAGCTGAATTGCAAACAATACAAAATAGACTCATAAAAATGTTATTTCATTTCGCTTATTTAACACCTACTTCTAAAATATACAAACAAACTAACCTCATGAACATAAAACAACTTAACACATACCATACATGTATACTGATACAAAAAATTCTACATAATTCCATCCATACATCAATCTTACTCACCCAAACTAAACATGCGTCTAAACGCAGCACGAGACGAGCCAGCTACTTGATACTACCTAAGACAAGAACAAATTACGGCAAGCGTATGTTTATTAACGAGGGCGCACAACTTTTTAATAGTCTACCTTCATCTCTCAAAAAGATTAAGTCGTGAAAAACATTTAAACGTGAGTTATCAGACTATATTGTTTCAAAGTTTTTATAAAACACATGTCTGAAATTGTTTGTTATGTGACAGTGACCTGTAAAAGCGTGTAATCAAAAATTTTGTGAAGAAAAATAAGTACTATAATGTATATGTATGTACTGAACATGTAAAGAACGGCGGATAAATTATTACATCATATTTTTATGTTCTCATGTAACTGACAATATTGTTTTAATGAGAAATAAATATCTTTAAACCTAATTTTTAGACAACTTTTTTATTTTTATTTTATTATACCTATTTTTTCCTGTTTTATTTTAAAATAAATTGAATGAAAACTACAAGTTAAACCGATACATTTAATAAATTATATGAATAAGACGTTTAAAATAAAAATCTTAATCGTTTTCGTCGGAGAAAGTACAATGGAAACAACAACTTTTTTGCACACTGTACACTGCACAAATGACACTTGAGTCAGGTTTCATCTTTTTATTCAACTATTTTTGTATATTTTAGTTTTGCATTACATTGTCTCTCAAAGAAAAATTTCAAGAAATTAATATTATGACTGTTCTCTGACTATTCTCAGTACAATTATGAAAACTTAATATACGTTCAGAAAAATCCTCACCTTTTTGCTCTTAATAGTGATTTTCATTATTATAACACTAGAAATAAGGGATTGCTTGTAACTAATTCTAGTAGGCTTCATAAGATACATAATAGCCTGAAGGGTAAATGTACACCTTTAGATAAATCTATAAATAAATTTAAAAGTTTTATAAAAAAATGGCTCTGTCGTAAATCCTATTACTCCACAGCTGAATATATATGTGATCGGACAGCCTGAGAATACATTATGATTATTTCATAGAAATAGCAATGAAAGTACAATATTGTATATTTTTATTAAAAAGAGTGCAAAAAAAGAATGCTGAGAGAGTTTCTTGCGCCACTTCTTCTCTCTCAGAGCGCCATTTGTTTCCGAAGCGATAGAAGTATCTAGTATATTAGAAATTACATCAAAAATAATTCTAAAGGAATCAATTTTGAGAAAATAAATGCCTTTTATGCCTATTCTTTTTTATTTGTATATAGCATTGACATACTCTCAAGCCAAAATCCTCTATTATAAAAAAACTTTAGGCTTGTGCAAACGTACGTACTAAATATAGATATACAATCACCTTCATTTTTATGGTGAATTTGTTTCTTGCAGTTTCGGAGAAAAACTTTTGCTTGTCTATGGATGAAGATTTTAAATAACCGTTTTTGATTGGTCCATATTTGGTCGTCCTGACATTTCTTTTCAGACTCGATCACGTCACATTAAAATTTTTGTCTTTGGTGCGCGTCTCTTTCTCTTGTTAAATATTTAAGGAATCGGAAGGGACGTAATAATTTTGCTCTTCTGTTTATTCTTAATGGCTGCCGTTTTGCGTGGTTGAATGCTTAATGTAAATCAAACATGAGTGATTATTCTTCTATGGCTACGCTTCAAAACAACAGTAAACCAGTTGGATTTGCGGCTGCAGTACAACGTGCAAGATTGGTAAGTCGCGACAAAATTTTATTTCCCCTGACACTGGTTTTGTTGTAGTACCAAAATAATTTTAAGTTATTATTTGGCGCCGTTCTTATCTTATTATACACATTAAATTACATTTTGTGTAAATTCTGATCTGCCCCCAAAACTGGCTAACCTCTATCTTGAAATTATTTCGAATTAATTAAATAATTTATTATAATTTACATAGGTTGCCGCTAAGATTGAAGGTGGTGGTAGCAAAAGACCCCTTGAAGACGGACCTGAACCTAGCTCCAAAAAACTGGCTTCAGTGGAATATTCTCCACCACCTATGAGGTAAGAAAGTCGAGGTGGTAGTTTCATGCTATTTTACATCTTGAAATAAATTTGTCGTCTAACAGAATTTCAGATAATGTACAGATTAAATTAACCTCAACAAAAAATATGAGCTTGTATAGTTATTAGTGTATTATAATTATTATAAGCCTCAAAGTCAGCATTGTAGTAATGAAGCTGGATGTAGGTAACATTTATTAAATTATTCGGGTTCTGTGTCAGTTTGCTTCTAATTTGGAGATATTATTTCATGCATATTTGTTGTGTTACTAAATTCTAAATTTCAGCATTTTAAATCTTGTCATTTAGCATTTATTAGTTTGAAACTGGACAAATAACCAGAGAAGATTTAATGAAACATTAACAAAAATATAATTACAATTGAAAGTATATAGACAAATGGAAACACCCATCTAATTGGGATATTATTATACAAATGGATAAAATTGTATAAATTAAGGAGCATGATGGTAGTTTAGAACAATATGGATTAGGAATCAAGAGTTTCAATACACAATATTGTACAGCGCATCAGCAACAGCAGCGGCGGCGGCGGCAGCGGCAGCTGCTGCAGCAAGGCTAGCAGCCAACACAGCATCACCTCCGGCTCCACCTGGCCCCCCCAACATGATGAATGACCAAACCATCAATGAGTATATCAGGGTTCCTGATAAAATGGTCGGCCTCAGTGAGTAGTATAGACATACCCGAGCTTAATGTGGATTGGATGACCTGGTGTGGGGAATGGATTATTGCTTACAAGTTTGTGGATTATCACCTTAGTTGCCATCCATATGAAGATCTTACTCCCTAATAATGTACCAAAAGTGAGGAGCCTTCTGGCTGGCTGCATAAGTGATATACCGCAAGTTATATCTTTGCTTTTTATATTTTTTTTTGTATTCCTGGAATAAATTGTTAACAAAACTATTTGACAGTAATTGGTCGTGGAGGGGAGCAGATCACACGGTTGCAAGCGGAGTCTGGTTGCAAGATACAGATGGCGCCTGAGTCAGGACAGGCTGACAGACTTTGTACCCTAACAGGATCTCAAGAAGCAATTGCTAGGGCCAAGTAATTATATGTTTACTAAGCGGTTTTTGTTTAATAGAAGCAAACTGACAATTTTTATATTCCGCTTATGTTGTTAACATAGCATTATTTTATTAAGGCTCATGTTATCTTTAAAAATCATGCCAATTTCAAGCATTCAATAGATCACATGTAGATCAAAGTATTGATTTCAAAACTATGATTTTCAGTCATAATCTGTTATAACAACAGTAGGGACTGTCTTTTGTTATGTACAAGAAAACAAATTAAAAATGTTGTATTATACCCCTCATTTACATTCAGTTCTGCCACTCTAATTCTTGTTGACTTTTGGAGTTTGCAGATGTTATATTTTCAGTGTTCCATTATATATGAAAATTATTGTCAATATAGAAAAAAAGAAATCTAGAGTAGTAATTTAAAAAAAATGGTGAGGTTTATGCTTAAAAATAAAATATGTAAAGATAATTCAAAAGTGTATTAAAAAATATTTTACATACAAATAATTTTTACAATAAAATTTTGTCGGGTAAGTTGCTGTAATCATCAAGATGATTACTTTAAGGTACCTTTTCGGACTACTTACACATCTGCTTCATCCAAGAGCCTAGCAAAGAGATCAGTAGAGTTGTGTAGCTCCTGAGTGAGTGATTTAAAAGTAGTTCACTATATCTAAGTAGCTCACCAAAGAGTACTATAATCTATAGCTTGCTGTGTCACTGTGATGTGCATTCGTTCAGCTATCTTTGTATTTGAGTGTTATCATAAAAACATTGAGATTTGAATGTATAATAAATTTGGTGATAACTTTGCATCAAATGCAACAAGTTATTAAGACTAAATTGACATTATTGTATCAAGTATTAAGATCAATTTTGCTAGATACTATTTTAAACTTTTTGTCTTGTTATGTATGTCATCATAAATGTAACTAACAAAGAAATTAAGGTACCGAGGGAATTGAGTGAATGTTTTCAAACAAGTGATTTTTTTTACTGAGCTGTCTGAGATATGATAAGCTAAAAGATTGATCTTTGTATCCATGAGGAATGTATTTGTCTTTTCAGCTCAGTGATCTATTTAGCACATCACTAGTGATTAGGTGGCGGATTATAAACACTCACTGCAGCACAAATAAAACATCTATTAGAAGTAGTGCTAGGAGCAGTAAGCTCAATTTAAGCTAGATTGTGTTAACACTAATGTGCTGTTCACTGCAGTGCCTATAGGCTGAATGTAAATGTGGTGATAGACATATTACTCACTTCTGTCACACACAATTAATATACACATATTGTGGTTGTTGACATGATTTTTCTTAGTAAAATATTGTTCTTTGTGTGGTGTAGTATCTTGTGTATGATCAAGCAGTGATTTTGCTACTTTAAAGGCTATTAAAAGGTGAAAAATTGGATATGTCATGCTTAAAACAGTTGTTCATTTTGACATGTATGTTTATGATTAGTGAAGTGGTGTTTGAATGGACTACAGCAACTCATCTAGTTCAATACATTTTTTTTTATCTTAAACGGTTTTGGCTGCATGCATTAATTATTGTTTTTGTTAGTTTAAACTTTTTGTGAATAGTATATATGCAGTATAAAATATTAACTCTTCATTAACACACAAATACTTTTTATGTATGTTTTAGGGAGCTGGTGAACAATATAGTAAATCATCGTGGCCGTGAGAATGCACAACATCAGGAACAAGGCATGCCTCCTATGCCCAGATCTATGGGTGGTGGTGGTGGCGGCGGCGGAGGTGGCGGCCTTGGTATCACTGTAAGTACTAATTCTGAAACTACATCCTGGTTAAAACTTAGTATCCCATAGCACAAATTATTAGTTAAAAAATATTGTAATGCTACCACTCTTATTACAAGGTAAAAAGGTTCCAGAGAAAAAAGCATTATAAATACTATAACCTAACCTCAAATTATGATATTTTTAAGGATTGGGACAGGATTTTGACTGTTCTAACATAACCTAACCAATTTTAATGAATTGTAATTGATAGAGCTTTGGTCCGCGAGTATAGTGCTTACTACTCTTATTAAAAATACTTAACTACTGACTTAATACAAAGTTTTCAAGAAAAAACGAAAAAAAATTCTATCTTCCCCCTCCCTAATTTGTTAATGGGGGGGAAACGCCTACAATTCGGTTCTGGCACTCGCCAGACACTGCCGCGGCACGCTACGCTTGGCTCGTGCGTTTAAACTGTTCTAACATAACCTAAACTAGCTAATTTAAAAAACATTGTAGTTGATAGAGCTTTGAGGATTGATGAACATGAACATTGAACCCTTTTATAAATGTTTTCCTTTTATCTAAAAATAATTATTGATGAAGCCGTCTAATCTGTCACAGACTATTTTTTACATTTCATTTCACTGTTTTTCATACAATTTATGGATGTATGGGCTTGAACCCTTTGCCTGTCCTAATATTTTACGAACAAACCAAAATCATTTCATGACAGTTTTTAGCCTCCCGCCGCGATGTCAACGACCATGTAGTGTTTATTTACGTGATTTACCTGTTTAAGGTTAGAACTTTTTTCGTTATTTACTTGAAGACGTTGCATTACCTTGTAATAAGAGTGGTATAATTATAATCGTGGACTATAGCTCTATCCACTACAATATTTTTTACTAAGTCCAACCCCAAAAGCTTATCTAGCTTTAATAAGATGAAGTGGCAAGAAACTCAAACTAAGTATCAATATTGAGAGCATGCTAACAGAACAGAATAACAAGATAGCTGTGGAATGAGTTTACTTGTGCGGTGTTTCCGGCATATGACATGGGTACCTAAAAAAAAGCGTGTACACTTTCCTTAAACGTGAGCTTGAAACTTAGCGTGATCACCTAACAACAGGTGAAATATAGAACCAGTATGTAATTTACTTCGTCATACTTGATACTTTTTAATTTGAATATGAGTGAAGTTTCATCCATAAACAATACTACCTTGTGTTTTTGTAGTTTTAAGATTATATTCCCTCCAAATTAGTAATGGAAGTAATGGGTGGCTTCTTACCATGCAAATACTAAAATCAATGTTAAGTTATCAAAGAATATTCTTCAACTTTCTGCTTGATTTTCAATGTATAGACTATAATTTCTAATTCAGTGCACCTAGTCTTGCCATGTGGATGGCCAGATCTTTTTTTTTAATGAAAATAAGGGACGAGACGAGCAGGACGTACAGCTGATGGTAATTGATACGCCCTGCCCATTACAATGCAGTGCCGCTCAGGATTCTTGAAAAACCCCAAAAATTCTGAGCGGCACTACAACTACGCTCGTCACCTTGAGACATAAGATGTTAAGTTTCATTTGCCCAGTAATTTCACTAGCTACGGTGCCCTTCAGACTGAAACACAATAATGCTTACACATTATTGCTTCGCGGTAGAAATAGGCGCCATTGTGGTACCCATAATCTAGCCGGCATCCTGTGCAAAGGAGCCTCCCACTGGTAGACCTTTTTCTTTCACAGGTCTCATTGTACCTATTAATAGCCCAGTACACAAACATTTGACTAATACAGAGTACATGAAGAGTTTTAAAAATTGCATTTGGCTCTATACCTACTTTGTGTAATGCAATCACAGTGAATCGGTTCTCTTTATCACTCCACTCCATTTTAATATCGCAAAATATTGTACAATGTATTGGCGCCAAAATGAGAAAACTCAATGAACAATCATTATGAAAATGACAGATTCAAATGTAATATTTTGTTTATTTTTAATTGTTAAAGTATTTATAGCCAGACTAAGTATAGACTCAATTATTTTTATGAATAGCATAATTACAAACAAGGATTATTAATAGATCTATTTTTTCAAATTAATATGTTGTTGGAAATACAGCCTAACCCCCTTACTCATAATGGTCCACTCACTTTAAACAGCCGCTTAGGAGTCATTTTTCTCATTCTGACTTAGGTCAATAGAAGAAGACAGAGTGAGAATTAGCAATGCTTTAAGTTAGCAGACTTATGAATAAGGGGTTAAATGTATTATAAAATATAACAATAATGTAATAATAGCATGCATGTAAAATCTTATAAAGATCTTATATTATATCACATTATCTTATATAATGTTCTCATAAATAGAAATATTACATTTCTAATATGAAATCTGAAAATAGAAATTTTTTTGATGATGTTTTATAAATCAAATCAGTGTTACGAAACTAAGTGAATGATTATTTTTTTAATTTGTCTTAATATGGACAGGAGGAAATCATACTACCTGGGCCAAAGGTTGGTTTGATAATTGGCAAGAGTGGGAAGACTATCAAACAGCTTCAAGAACAATCTGGTGCGAAAATGGTGGTTATTCAAGATGGGCCCAACACTGAATATGTAAGCTTTTTTTTTTTCAATTTTAATCTAGAATGGCTGCTAAACAATTGGAAGTTGTCATTAACTTCATTTTCTAAATTCTAATGTTAGTTGAGCATCTCTTACGGTATACCAAATGGTATAAATACACCAAGCTTGGTTTATATATTACAGTGACTCGACCCAATGACACATGTAGCTGACATCTTGCACTAAGGATCAGTTTACAGAGGCCACAATAGGAAGAATAGAATATAATTTTCTAGATCTCAATGAGAACTTCAACGTTGAAAGTACAACCATAGTCAACTAATTGTACAAGAATGGACATTGAGTCATAATATAGTAGATTGTTAACCGAGGGTCGAAAGAATCAATTCCCGAGGTATTTAGACGCGCGAGCGCAACGAGGGCGGCTATAGTCCGAGTAGGAATTGATTTTTTTACCCGTGTTAAACAGTCTACTTTTCATTTCGAATATGAGGAAAATAAAACTATTTGTTTATCTAAATTATTCATTGATAATATGTAATAATATTAGTAGTACCCATTTAAAATTAAGTGTCAAATTAGGACAATTTATGTCGACTTTTTGAATTTTAAATATGGAACTCACCGCGTAATTGTTGCGGCTTATTCCGCTCAAAGAAGTTTGTGCTAAGTTCACACTGACTGTTTAGAAAGTCACATAGTCACAGTATTTTTTATTAGTTTTTCTTTTACATAAAACTCTTCACAGCTGACAGCAGTTCTATTTTTAAAGTTCATTCCGGCCCTTGGGTGGGAAGTAATTTGTATGAGTTTTTCCCTCTTTGTGGAGGGAAGCAACATTTTCTACCCAATAATCAGATCAAAACAGCAATACTTTCCGAGTAAGAGAAACGAAAAATATTTTGCATTATAATGCATAATGCATTATATTAATGAAACTGACAGTTTCATTAATTGTCTCACAATCTGTTTCAAATATATATCTAGTCAGTTTCAAATTTATATATATCCAGTCTCAGTAGCAATGTAGCAGCACTCATTGTAAATGATCTGTCACTCAGGAGAAGCCGCTTCGCATATCTGGTGACCCTCAGAAGGTCGAGCACGCTAAGCAGCTTGTGTATGAACTGCTGCAAGACAAGGACTCCAATCAAGGCGGAGGAGGAAACCGTTTTGACGACAGCTACCAGGAGCAAGGCAACGGATTCACATCTGCAGAGGTAAGTGTATATTACAATTTAATTATATGATATATATGATAATAATTGATGATGCTATCGGTTGTTTTGTAGTTCATTACTTACTCAGATTATCATACGCTGAAATGCTTGTTTTATCATTTGTTCCCAAATAAAAAAATTTAATATGATGTAGGTACTGGTGCCGAAGATAGCTGTAGGCGTGGTGATTGGCCGCGGCGGAGACATGATAAAGAAAATACAGAGTGACTCGGGATGCCGGGTGCAGTTCCACCAGGAGAGAGACGAAGGACCTGGCGATAAGAGGTTGGTATTCATTTTTATGACAGTAAAAGCCGAGATAAGCAGGATGTTCAGGTGATAGTAATTGATACGCCCTGCCCATTACAATGCAGTGCCACTCAGGATTCTTGAGAGATATGTTGTTAAGTCTCATTTGTCCAGTAATTTATCTAGCTACGACGCCCTTCCGATCGAAACACAATAATGCTTACACATTACTGCTTCACGGCAGAAATAGGCGCCGTTGTGGTGCCCATAATCTAGCCTACATCCTGTGCAAAGGAGCCTCCCAATGGTAAATCTTGTCTTATATGTCTGTTTCATATGACACTGATGTGTGTCCTGTACTGTCATGTCTGCATAACATTTATCAGGGCTCTTGTGCCTTTTTTTCTAGATCAAAGAAGAGGGTAGTTAAAGATATAAATCACTAAGCAGTTTCATTCCACAAATTTTATTCAATAATTCTTTTAATGTGGTTTTGTGGTTGTGTAACTTTGTAGACGGAAATAGATAAATTATGAAATAGCCTGTAGAATAGATTTTACTTGTAGTATGCTTTGGATCATTTTTGTGCTGAAATGTCCAAATAACTAGAAGAAAATATTCAGCATATGATTACATTTTTTATACAAGTTTATTTTTGTATTGGATTGATCCATGTGTCCTTCAATCAGCTTAACAGGTCCAACACCATATCCTGAAATGAACCCTAAATTTGCAAATTTCCTCTACCATTATATAATGTCACTTTTGTGTATTAAGTGTCGAATGATTTATTCAGAGGGCGTTATAAATATAGCTTTATTAACATATTTAAGTATCGTGCCAGAATTTTACGAGTCAACACGTGAGGCGAAGTTAGCGGATTTTATACTCAATAAAATCATTTGGATATTTATGGATTTCCGCAAAATAACGCCTAATTGAATTTTTTTTGGTATAAATAGTGTTTTTCATCAAAGCATACCCTGTTGATTTATATCTACTTAGTCAGAAAAAACAAGATTTTTCCACTGCTTAACTGTCCAGTTTTCATACCATCTTGCAAATGACACACAGTTTCAACATTATTAATTTTTTCTGCCACTACACTGCTTCGAATAGTGTGTGCCGTGATAGCTGAAGTGTGTTGCTGTCACCAAAATAATCTTTTCTCAGCTCATCATTTAAAAGACTCGACAAGATCAATTAACTCGACAAAATGACTTTCTTTGTTTAGACTGACGACACTTTGAATTTATTTAACAAATATAAATTATCCAACTACATGTTAAATATTAATTTAAACAATATTATAAATACAATTTAAATAATACTCAAATACTAACTGAAGCCTCATTTATAATTGAAAGCAACGTGCTTATATAATGAGGTTGCTCCAAAAAATAAAAAAATATTATTTTTATTTTATTTATATCGGATAACAAACAGTCCACACAAGACATTCTAAAATTTCAAAGTGCACTATTAAATTAATTTTTTAGTGAGAATCCACACCCTTACCTACAGGTTGATTTTATAGTGTTACTAGTATGCATTGGTTTTCTAGCAAGGTAGGCACTGTGGATCTAACTAGTCGTAGTTGAGCTTTGGAATAAGCAAAGATTGCTTACCGTAGGTATTTAGTATCTACCGTAAGGAAAATTTTATGAGTGGGTGTTCAATAGAAGTTTGGTAATAAAATAACGGAAGAAAATTAAAGTAAATCATTTATTTATGTATAGGAAACAAACAGTATTATGATACTTAAATATTAACAGATCTTAAAACTTACACTTTCACCAGTGAAGTTTCCAACAATTTATACGACACTTTTAGTTAAAAGGTAAGCAACGGCAAGATAAAAACCACAAAACAAAAGTAATACAAAATTAACAACTAATTACAAGCTATATAAGTTACACAATATTATACACGCCTATTATACAATACTATAATGAATTAGTTACAAATGAGTTAAGTATTCAGAAAAAAAATATAAGAATGGGGTTAAAAAATCAGTAATTATTTAAATTATCACATACCAGTGATCTGAAAACATTTAACTTTTCATTAAAAATGTCAATATGACTGTATGCTCTATTATAACAGCTACATGCCCGAATTATAAACCTGTTCTTTCCATGTACTGTTTTAAATTAAATTAACTTTAACACTAGTGCTATATTTATTTAGGTTTATAACGGGGTAGGCACTGCCTAATTGCCTATATGATATGCACGCCCCTGCTAGTATCTAAAGGCCTGTATTCACTTTGATTAGTACGATTGCAAGTGATTAGTTATTGAGGTTGATTAGTGCAGGTGTTTGTGCAAGTAGTGTCCAATTCTTGTTTAGTGGCTCTGTTTAGTAAATTCAGTTGTTAGGCGTCGATCAGCAAGTATGGACGAACATAGAGAAGCGCGCTTGCAATTGCAAGAAATACTTAAAGAAGTATTAAGCGCGGTGGTATGTGAAACCGAAGAACTTTTTCGAAGCTGAACATGCAAGACCAAAAATATGGGTTCGAAAATGGATTAATAGGAGACCCATTCATGGCGCTAGCCATCAAATCTTTAAGGAATTGGCTGCTGAAGATACGACGGAATATTACTTTGCTCTCGTGTTTAGTGACAGGCACGCTGCGAGTGAGGGGGGAAGGGAGGGCGCCGGACGTGGCTACTCGCACTTCACTCGCAATAAATAGAACACGCTTCTAATCACGTTACTACGCAGCCAACTAATCTGCACTAATCAGCCGCTGTCCATACTTGTTTTCTCCTAATCACTAATCACCTGCACTAATCACTAATCAAAGTGAATCCAGGCCTTAATGCATAATGAATGGAAGAAGTATAACATGGTAAATGTTTCTAGCACTGATTGACTCTTTATTATTGAACAATAGATGGGGTTTTAGAATGGTTAAATCGTCCGATTTAATTAAAAATAAGCTGTATGCAACAAAATAAACTCATTAGCTGAAACAAAGAATTTATTGTAGGCGAAAGCTTGTATATTTTTTGCTAACTGTACTGCCGTAACTGAGAGTACAATCCGCCATATATTTTCTCGGCTTATAAGGCTGTATTTAGTGCTCCACCGACGGTCAACGCTGACGTCGGTCAAGCCTAGCTATAACAATGAAAACATATGATCGCGTTTATTCCAACGCTGATATTTATTTAGCGCAGTCCGTACAGCGTCTCGCGCTCACGAGAATCGTCAGTCGAGCGCGTCAAATTAGTGCGCTCAGTGCGACAGCCTATCGAAACTAAGAAAAAAGCCATTCACTCGATTGTATGAAACGTGCATTCATTGATAGGATTGCAAATGACGGCTATAATGTTGTAAAAATAACGAAGATAGCCGAAATAGACTACCTTATATGCAGGTTCGCTTTCCAACTTATATCACTGCATCATACTTAACTAAATTTCAATTTTTACTTAGGTAGTCCTGAGCGACCAACCGTACGCGCGTACGTAACATCGTAAACAACAATTATTCGTGTTCTGGCGTGTTTGGATATATTGTATAAATTTCTCCTTCACTTTGATGTTCTATAATAATTGGGCAATATGATATCTTCTCCGTCTTTTATTCCGTAATCGTTTACGTAAGTAGTATACACATATTAAAGAGGCTAAAAATGGATTCATTTTTCTTCACAATTGTACACACGCAATCAAGTTTGCTGTCGCAACATCCAGCCTTACATTCTCTTTGTTTTCAGATGCTACTTACAAGGGCAGCCGCACCAAGTGGATCAAGCCAGACAGATGATCGAGGACCTGATCAATAGTGTCAATGTAAGTAGTGTTAATAGTGTGTGTAGTCAATGACGTTCCATACATAGAGTCAAACACGTCATAAAAATAAAGTTGAAATATATATAACTTAATATCTCATGTCTCAAACCCATGAGTCACTCCCATCTTTGAGTGAAAATTTTAATCAGTATCTTTAAGTTTATTGCAAACCGAAAACACCTTTTTATCTACTAAGTACTATTAATGACGTTCTATACATATAGACACATCACCTCGTATAAAACAAAGTCGAAATATGTAACGTGCCACAAATTACACCATAATAAGTTTCGACTATATCCTACTAATAGGTACTAATATCTTACTTATACATTGCCGCTTTTACATTTTAAAACATTTTTGGTCGATAAGCAGCAATATAATGATACATGTGAGCTAAGTTGTTATACATACACTTGGCTGTGGGTTGCAGCCCGAGTCGCAGGCGAGGTCGTAAATCAGCCAAGTAAACAATTATCTAGTTTTATGTAATAAACATAGTAAAGTTTGTAATGCACCTAATCTTCATTTGCAGTGAGTGTTAAGAAATGAAATTAAAGTATTTATTATCTTGTCACATTCAAAATCAAATTTTGTTGAACCACACCGGGATAATTAAACTTAAATGTCCTAAACAGCCGACAAGGCACGTTCGAGTGGGTGCCATTCGTGTAGGCCTGTTAACAACGATAGATCTCATGTAAGTGTATTTACAGTTGGCGATCAGATCCGGTCGGGGCCGACCCGGCAACAAGAACGGTGGCCGTGATCGAGACAATCAGCAGCAGTGGCAGGACAACCAGCCCGAAGTGAGGGTCAACTTCAGTGTCTCCAACGCCAAGTGCGGCCTCATCATTGGCAGAGGTGATTAAGGCCTTTGTCACGTCATTTATGTTATTGCCTACACTGTGTCTTCTACCGCATTTTTCAGTTTTTGAATGTTCATCAAAATCAAAAGAAACAGCATGAAATTAATCATAGGTTCCGTAACCTTCAATCTCTTATGGGTAGAAGCTCTGTCCTGTCTACTAACTAAGCTTCTGATCTACAATGCTGTTTTGAATCCCATCTGTTCCTATGGGATTCCACTGTGGGGCTTAACCAATAAAAGCAACATCATACTCATTCAACATGTGGAAAACAACATCCTGCCTACTATCACAAGTGCCCCATGGTTTTCCAGAAATGACAAGATCCACCAATATCTTGGTGTTACCAGTGTTCAGAGAAATTCAAAAGGAAATATGCTGGTCGGCTCTCAGTCTACCCAAATTTGTTCTAGGAAGGCATTAGAGACACTGGTCTCTTCAACTTAACAACATACTCACCCAACTCATCTGCAGTCTTGTGACTGATTGCAGTTTAAACTATGTTTAAATTTTTTTTTATGGGAAGTGTTTCGAAGAGCCTGATCCCTAGCGCTGAATAAATCGCACGCTACAAACTAAAATATCATCTTCAACAATTGTATTTGTGGTATTCTTACATTGCGTCTTTTTGCCCAGACCAAATACCCTTTAAAAATAGTGTATACTCTATGAACTATACAGTTTGAACTGCTTCCAAACATTGATTGAGATTCGGTTCATCTTCGTTTGTGCCTACGCATTACATGCCCATACCAGCGTAAACGGCCCTCCTGCATTTTATGACATATAGCTGCAATTTTTAAGGTGCCTGGGAGGGATATACTCATTTCGCATTTGGTCTGCTCAAGTAACACAGTCCAGATCAACGGAACATTTTCATTTCGGTGACTTGCATTTTTAGATTTTTTAGTTTGTTACACTTTCTCATTCCCCAGCATTCGGAGCAAAGTTGGTCTAACTGTTCGTTTGTACATGGTTTTAATTGACATTTTTACGTCACATAGACATCTAATCCATAGATGTGTGAGTAGTTATAAAATATAGTGTTGTAGTATAGTATGAAGTATGCAGTAGAAGTCAGGCCAGACCTATTAGCTATAATACTTGTTATTAAAAAATGTTATTTATAATTTTTTTACACGAAATATTTCAATACCAGGTGGTGAGGTGATTAAGCAGATCAACGCGCAGTCGGGCGCGCACTGCGAACTAGATAGACGCGTGCAGAACCAAGACAACAACAACAGGACATTCTTTATCAAGGGACACCCAGAGGCCGTAGAGAACTGCAAGCGGATCATCATGGAGAAAGTCGGCATGGTGAGTTGAAGTTGTAGAAGTTACAAATGTCAGGCCACATTCATTATTGACAAAATGGTATTTAAATATCACATATGACTTAGACGATATTTTTTATTAAGATATTGTACACCCATACATAAATAAAAAAGTAGTTGTTTATCTTAGACTATTAATTTAAATAAATCTGGCTGACTCGCTGATGGTTAATGACGAAAAACGATTTAGAAAACAAGATTTTTCCAAATTAAAACTACAGGTTAATCCAGTCATGTATTTTGAAATGAGTTGTTTTTGTAGCCTGTTAACTTCATACCGGATGGTGGAAGTGACAACGGCAGCAATAACGGTGGCGGCGGAAACGGCGGCGGCGGCGGTGGCGGAGGTGACTTCTACGGCGGAGGACCTCCAGCCTGGGGATACAACCCGCACTGGCATCATCAGCAGCCACAACCACCGCAGGTAAATGATTATTAACGACTGAGGGTAGCGGGATAAAACTGATATTTTTTGTAATTTCTTATGTTTAGGATTGAAATTTGTAACATTTAAGCAGTGAACGAATATAAAACATTACGCATATTAAACACTTGTATTGTAGCGCTATTATTAAGAGTCCGGTTACAATTAGGTAACAATCTTCATAAGATTAAAATTATGTTTTTTTGGGAAGACAGTGACAAAAGTGAAATTAGGTAACCATGTAAAGGGGTATCCGGCGATTATGTTCAACCTGAATAATTCCAACAAGAGGTGTGTTCATACCTACCACAGTATATGTATAAGTTAAAGCAGTAAGGAAACTACTAAGCCGACATTGCTGTGTTGATACTCGCGCGCACTTGCGGTTGTGTGTGTGCACATTAGCTTATACTGTGTTCTTACTATTACTTATGGCGCAGTGAATGTTGAGTGCGGAAAAGAAGGTAAATTATTATTATTATTAATTATAATAGACTAAGCAGCTTTATCTCATGCGTCTATATCATTTGCCACATCAAATCAAATGTTTGTCCAGTCTATTCTTAAACTGATTAACAGATTTTGATTTAACCACATCCTTGGGCAATCTATTCCATATATGAACAACTCTGTTGGTCAGGAAGTGTTGTAATGGATTTGATGATGCTAATTGATATTCTGGCTTCATATCATGTCCCCTTAGTCTAGGATTGCTCTTCCTTGGAAACATTCTCTCAAAATTTGGGACATTATAATAATTATTTAGTATTTTGTATGTTTCAATTAGATCGCCTCTTTCTCGCCTGCTTTTGAGGGTGCTTTGTCCAAGCTTTGTAAGTCTTTGTTCATATGTAAGATTTTTCAGTTCCAAAGGGCAACTTAGTTGCTCGCCTCTGTACCCTTTCCAACAATTCTATATCCTTAACAAAATATGGATTCCAGACCTGAAATGAATATTCCAGTAATGGTCTGATATAAGTTTTATAGATTTTTAAAAATATTTTCTTGGTAATGGTGAGGAATGATTTTCTGATTAGGTACAGGATTGAGTTGGCTTTGTTCACAGTAGCCACAATGTGTGCTTCCAATGGGGTAGAAATAAGAGCTCGAAACAATACGAGAAATGTGGATGTAGATTGACTGCACGAATTTTATCAGGAGAATGTGGAATTAAGTGTTGGTTAAGGTTAACCAATGTGTACATTGGAATGTACGCCACTGTACATCCCGACATGATTGTGGACAATCAGGTCCGGACGAATGTATGAAAGATTTATTTTGGATGGAGATCTAATGGCAGACAGATCTGATGGTGTTGGGCAAAAGGACTCACAATCACAACAAATTTTTTACAAAAATGCTAGGGAAAAATCTATTGTTTATTAATAAAATACCAAGAATATTTCTGTATTCCAAGCTTATCTCTTAACTCTATTTATTAGTGGTTAAGATGTACAAATTAAATTTGTAAACAAAATTTATGTACACTTTAAAAATAACAATTTTTTTAGATTTGAAAGAGCGATTAAATTAAATATTATTTGTTGAGGTTAATATCAGTTATTGAGGTTGAGCAGGTTGTCAACTGTAAAGTAGATCCTGTAGATGGAGCCACAACCTGAGAGTTGAACAAGACATAAGATTTACGAACCATGAGTCACGCTAACGTTTGGCACAGTTGGTAAGAGCGCTCGGACGGAACCCGAGACGCGCGGGTTCGAGTCCCGAATGGTTAATAAATTTTAGTTACAAATTTAATTTGTATAATTAAGCCCAGAAGTGAGGGATATCACTTTAAAAATAACAAATTGTTTAGTGATTTTGATACTAAAGATCTATCTCCTTCCAGCCACAAGTCCAGATAAACCCATCAACAGGGCAGCCGGACTACTCCCAACAGTGGATAGACTACTACCGCTCACTTGGTATGATAAAGGAGGCAGAGGTTATTGAACAACAGGCAAAGTCGCAGCAACAAATGGGTAAGAACTTGGGACTAATGATATTATGTGTAACAATAAGAATGTACACTTGTATGTTTAATGATATTATGTGTAACAATAAGAATGTAGACTTGTATGTTTTTGAGACAAAATAAACTATTCATAAATTGTATATATTTATAATATTCATGGAGGTCTACTACTAAGTTAAGTTTAAGCTTAGCATAAATATATAATAAATTTCGTTTATTTCAAAGATTGCAAACACATTTTAGTGGTTGAGACTTCCCATTAAGTTGTATTGGGAATATCTTGCAACTTCTTTAGCGGATACATAATCTTTGATAAGCAATATAGAAATAAACAAAAATTATTAAAAACCAAATTTTATAATAATCGCACAATTGAAACAAGTCTGAAATTTGTGTGTGTGCGTATGAGTGATTGTGTGCATATGTGGGTATGAGTTTGGACCTTTAATTGGGTTCCATCTGTAGACTGCATGTGCATAATCATTTATTTCGGTTTCATAGTCATAATGAAAAAGTAAATTTCGTGTATTTTCACACTCGGCAAAATTTTACGTAAGTAAAGTCTGAGTCAGGTTTAAGTACGCTCTATAGATCTCAGTGTTAGAGGTTGCCGTTTTTATTCTTAATCATTATACAAGCAACAGAAACATTCAAACACATAATATTACAACAATGTTTTTTATTTTATTTACCACACATAGCAACTATCACATATTACAGGAGACCTTATGTGTTACATACAAACAACAAACAAATTAATCTAAAACTAAACATACATTTGCCTTAAATAATAATCCAAACATTACATTAGAAATAATACACCAGAAAATACAAACAACTATTTACCTTAACATACTACATATAACAATTCCCTTCCGAGTTCACTTCACATTTACCCAAAAATGTTGTTTACCACATCAACTATAATGTAGTATTGTTGTTAAATTTGATGTTGAATTACTCGAATCCACCAACAAATGTTGTTAAAGTTTAAAAGGCAGTTTTATTATGCAGTAAGGTTAGCGCGCTACATGCGATGACGTCACGTGACAGGTTAAATATTATGGGAAAAGCTCGGGACTATCTCGCAAGGAATAAATATTATTAATGACAACTTGTTATTGTGATGTCCCTCACTTCCGGGATTAATTATGCAAATTAAATTTGTAACCAGAATTTATGAACGAACGGTTGGCTCACTTGATAAGAGCGCTGAGAGAGGCGCGTGCTGGAGCATCCCGCATCGTTGATAAATTTTGGTTACAAAATTAAATTTTTCGAAATTCAAATGACGGCTTCCAGTCCTGTACATGTCACACGTCTCATCAATTAATACGTTATCAGGAGGTGGCAACAACAACAACTCCAGCCCGGCCGGCGGCCCCGGCCCCGCGCCGACCGGAGGGCCCGGCCCCGCGCCCTCGCCGGCGCCCAGCGGCGGACAACCCACGCCGGACTACAGCGCGCAGTGGGCCGACTATTACCGCAGCATTGGCAAGGTCAAGGAGGCCGAGGCTATCGAGGCGCAGATCAAGATGAAGGTAAGTTTTTTTCAAGTACTAGTCAGAGGCTTCTTTGCACAGGATGCCGGCTAGATTTTGGGTACCACAAAGGCGCCTTTTTCAGCCTTGAACGAGAAATGTGTGAGCATTATTGTGTTTCGTTCTGAAGGGTGCCGTCAAGTCTCATTTGCTAGTAAAATTACTGGGTAAATGAGACTTAACATCTTATGTCTCAAGGTGACGAGCACAATTGTAGCGCCGCTCAGAATTTTTGGGTATTTCAAGATTCCTGAGCGGCACGGTGTGTGTGGTGTCGCACCAGAATAGCACCACCCCATCTCCTCCCGTGGGTGTCGTAAGAGGCGACTAAGGAATTGAAGGAACAGAGGATGGGCAGCAGCATCCACTGCGATCGCCAACCCGCCTGCCAAGCGTAGCGATTACGGCAAAAAAACACCCCAAAGATTTAAACAAACACTGAAAGTCCCAGCCCCCAGTCCCCGGCGGCCTCGTTCGTGTTGGCCACGGTAGCAGCCACATAAGCGACGGAGCAGGGACTGCTAAGAATCCCCGGGTTCGGAAACGCTACCACCGATGAACATAAAATGTCAAGACACTGCGAACCGACGCTAAGTTGGAGGAACCGGAGGAAGGTTTGAGCAGACTTTGATGGGATGTCATGGGGTTATCTGAGGTCCGAAGACAGGGTGAGGACTCGATAATCCGGATACCGCCTCTACTTCCGGAAGGATGACCAACTGTCCCAGGGTGGAGTCGGGTTCCTTGTGCACAAGTCTCTCTCGTCAGCAACGTAACTGAGGTGGGGAGCGTGTTGAATAGGGTAGCTTACCTAATACCCAAAATTACTCAACGGTATTCGCTGAAGGTCATTCAGGTGTACGCTCCGACTTCGACACACTCAGTGGAGGAGGTGGAGGCCATGTATGAGGACATCTCAATAGCCATTCCCACTCCCAAGACCCACTGCAACGTTGTCATAGGAGACTTTAACGCAAAACTGGGCAAACGTAGTGGCGATGAGTTGAGAGTGGGGTAATTTGGTTATGGAAATTGGAACTACCGAGGCCAGATGCAGGCTGACTTCATGGAGAAGGAGGATCTCTATATAATGTACTCCTTCATGAAGCCAGAACAACGCAAATAGACTTGGATCAGTCCCGATGGTGCCACCAAAAATGAGATTGACTTCATCATGTCGATCAAAAGACATACATTCAATGATGTCTCTGTGATAATCTCAGTCAAAACTGGGAGTGATCACCGCATAGTAAGAGTCACATTGAATATCAATCCAGCACCCATCCAGATCCAAAAACTGGAAAACGAATTGCAAAACTGCTTCGGTTGCCTCGGTGACTGCGTTGATGTGGACGAGTTTAATAACAGGTTCGTGGCAGCTGTTCAAACGGCAGGGTCTAAGTTCTTTAAGGCCAGCCGTACAAAAAGAACGCCAAAGCAAGCTAAATGGCCCTTCAGTCACCGGGCGATGCATCCCAGTATAGGCAGCTAAATAGACAAATCTCCAATTATACGCCGCCATAACACAGATTTTGTGAAGGCGGCCATAGAGCGTAACAAAGGCTCCAAAGTATTCGCACGGGATTTGTCTATTGGGCAGCGCCAACTGACGAGGCTAAAGACCGGTGACGGTAGGGTCGTTTCGTCTGTGCCTGAACTTTTGAGGGAGGTCGAGAAGTTCTACGGACTGCACGGGGCACCTGTTACAAACAAGGCTGAAGACAAAAGAGCCAAACTAACCCGACATTATACCGAAGATATCCAGACGTCAGCCTGTACGAGATTAGCATGGCCCTTAAACAGCTTAAAAACAACGAGACGCCGGGTGATGATGGAATTACAGCCGAGCTTCTGAGAGCTGGTGGAACTCCTGTGCTGAAGATCCTCCAGAAGCAATTCAATTCCGTCATTCTCGAGGGCAAAACGCCGCAAGCATGGCACAGAGGTATAGTGGCGGTATTCTTCAAAAAGGGCGATAAAACGCTTTTGAAGAACTACGGGTAGGCCTATATCACTTCTGAGCCATGTATATTAGCTGTTTTCTAGGGTTATCACGAATTGTCTCGTGCGCAGGTTCGACGAATTCGTGCCTTCCGAACAAGCCGGATTCCGAAAAGGCTTTAGTACGATAAATCACATACATATGCTGCGGCAGGTTATGCAGAAGACGGCGGAGTATAAACCGCCATTAAGCTTTGCGTTCGTGAACTATGAGAAAGCCTTTGATTTGATTGAGATCTGGGCGGTGCTTCAGTTTCTTCAGAAGTTCCATATTGATTATCGATCGAGTTTAATATTTGTATGGTAATACGCCCATGTTAGTCCGCATTTGGGATCAGTTCTCTAAGCCTATCCGCCTGCAGCAGAGCGTCAGACAAGGCGATGTTATATCGCCGAAGCCGTTCACCGCTGCATTGGAAAATGTCTTTAAGTGTCTGGACTGGAATAGGCTGGGCATCAATATCAACGGCAACATCTCCCACCTTCGATTCGCAGACGATATCGTAATCATGGCAGAGACCATGGAAGACTTAAGCCATATGCTCGATGGTCTCAATACAGCTTCCCAAGGAGTATGTCTCAAAATGAACATGGAGAAGACGAATAATGCCCATGTCGCACCTACTCCTCCCGTAGCAGTTGGGAACTGTACTCCCGAAATTGTTAACGAGTCTACTTTGGACCAATAATCCAGTTGGGTAGGTCCAATTTCGGGAAAGAGGTCACTCGTCGAATCCAACTCGGATGGGCAGCGTTTGGGAAGCACCGTAAAATTTTCTTGTCCAAAATACAACAGTGCCTGAAGACGAAGGTTTTTAATGAATGTGTTTTGCCAGTGATGCCATACGGAACGCAGACGTGGTCGCTAACTATGGTTTTTATGAGGGGGCTCACTGTTGCTCAGCGGGCAATGGAGAGGGATATGCTCGGATTTCTCTGCGAGATTGAATCAGAAATGAGGAGATCCGTAGGAGAACCAAAGTCATCCGTAGGAGACAATAGCTCGCAATGAAACTGAAGTGGCAGTGGGTAGGGCACATAGTTCGGCCGACAGACGGCCGTCGGGGCAGTAAGGTTGGTAGGTACAAGATGGACCGACGATCTGGTCAAGATTGCCGGAGTAGGTTGGATGAGGGCAGCGCAGGACCGATCGTCGTGGAGATGTTTGGGGGAGGCCTTTGTCCAGCAGTGGACGTCTTCTGGCTGATATGATGACCGTCCGTCCTTTATGTTCACCCACCACCATCCTCCACAGCAGCAGGCCAGTGCGGCGCCGGCCGCGCCGCCCGCCAGCCAGGCGTCGCCCGGCCTGCCCCCCTACGGACAGTACCCGGGCTACGCGCCCGCGCCCGCGCCCGCCTACCCCTACCCCTACCCCTACGGACAGGGGCCCGACGGCGGCCACCACCAGTGAGGTGAGCGGTACAACTGGACACATGTTTCTAAACAAAATATCAATTGCCATCAATCAATCAATTAGATTCTTTATTTGCGTATAAACATGGTATAATCTTACAGTTTCACATGTTTCGTCAGGTTGAACTGGGCATGCAAATTAATTTGATATAGTAAATGGTATTAGTTAAATAACACATAACAAGATTAGATGAGGAAGTATGTCTACATGTCGGAAACAATAAATATTAATTATCATAATAATAGAAAAATAATTAAGAATTACAGACTCGCATAGTAATAATAATTATTGTCTAATTAATTATTAACAAGTTTAAGTTTCACATTTTATGTTATCACATTACTCGTAATGAATTGCAATTTATTTTTAAAACTTATTTTCAATAATATATTACCAAACAAAAACACTATTTCAAAAATTCACAGTGAACATTGAATTTTTTCATTGAACAAATTTACTTATAAGATATACACTACCTACTAATGTTGCACAATACATCAGCTTCATAGCTACAGATATACTGCTTTAAATATTTCAGTGACGCGAATTCACGAACCCAACCAGTGTTTATATATAAAAAAAACATCCAAAAAGTGTTCATCTATACATATTTATTTTAGTTATTTATTTATCGTATACGCCAGTCATGTTGATGACGTAAGGGTTTACGTATAAGATTTTATCCTACCAAAAAATGCCCAACGCGGCTAAAGAAATTTTCACTTCAATAAATATAAATACTGACTCAACTGTGCCACCACACAGAGTAACAATGGGGCGCGATAACGAAGGACGCGTTTCTCTCCTGCCCGTGCCATTTATGGTCGTACCGATTAATTACATTACAACACTTATTTAAATCTATTTAGACGTGTCAAAATAAAATATATTTATTCAAAGTAAAATTTTAAATAATAATTAATTTAATAGCTACGGCTTAACTACTTTGTGAATTTGTTACCAAATTAGTAGTATTATACTGTAGTTACTTGTTGTTGAGCGTTAACCAAGCAATTTAGCCAAGTTTCTGTGACAACCTTTGCATATACTTGAAGACTAGACGCCAAGATATCGATGTAGGTATATAGCGGCAGAAAGAAGTTGTCCCACTATTTATATGCATTACATTCATGGTAGCGCCATCGCCAAATTAGGTTGGGAAAATATTCGCATTTTAAATGATAACTCAAGACTTTTTTTTCGAGCTTTTTTGTGTGCCTGGCTTTTTTTAAGTGATCCAAACTGTTTTCTAGTCAATTCCTAATTCTTCAGTAATGTATGAAGTAGGTTTTGCTCCACTTAAAATTTCCGGATGACGATCGATTCACTCATTGTTACAGAAAGAAAAACATAAAAAATAGACAGAAACACCATTTTTCCCCTTTTTTTCTTTTTTTATTCTTATAATGTCATCAAAAGAACCATATAGTGCAGCGTAAAAAGTTTTTATTACAAGTTTATAAATACTATATAATATGAAAGGGCTTTTGAGACTTTGACAGCGTGACCGCCCGTGACTCTCCCTGCAGAGTTTTCGCCTTATTATTTCAATGAAAATAACTCTTTCCAAACATCCTAAGACTAAATTATTTATTAATCCGGCTTTACTCACATTTGATCGGTGTCGGTACCGACTAGTTTCAAACCATTCGGAGGTCCTTCATCAGGGTGAGTGTTGTGGGTTCGCGATAACGGATTAATAAATAATTTAATAATGACTCAAGAAAGTTTAAATAATCCTACGACTATTTTTTATTAATTACTAACCTTATCTTTTTGCAATTTTCATTAACACTTAGAAGGTTGACCATTTAAAAATTGCACATTGTTTGTTTATCAAAGTGTATTTCACACCCACATTATAATATTATTATTTTTGTAATTTGTTTATTATGTATCATTATAAAATTTATTCACAGGTTAAAATTTCACTTCTCATGTATATGTCACCATTATTGTTGTATTATAAATAATATACTACTAAGTATGTTCGTTGTAACTGTTTTTATACATGCATGCTGTGTGAATTTTGTTATTTTATTGAAATCTACATATGCGTATAATTAATTTTATCTATTTAGGTGTTACAGACATAGAAATCTTTTTATAATCTGTGTGTGTGTGTACAAATGTGTTACCACCGGCGCTCTTATGACTGATATAGTATAATATTATATAAATATACCATTACAAAATCAACGTAAATCATCAAACATCAAATCTACGAAATCGTCAATATTCTCAACTCTGAAGTATGCAAAAAATGATGTACAGTACTCTCTGGATCACCAGGCGACAGCCTGAAGATTGAAACTCACTACAGTGTGTGTGAATTGATGCATCGGCTGTACTCAATAGCTCTTGATTTTTGAAGTTGTACTTCTTTAGGCGCGTTATGAAAATATGGTGAGAGCGAAATTTTAATATGCGCGCGCAACACTCTAACACAAAAGTAACAGGCTGAAGTTGGTTCCTAAAATTTTCTGACGTTTGAGACATTATTTATTTATTTTTTGGTTTCTTCGTCCATTAATAGGACAGGCAAAGGGTTCATGGTCACACAGCCGTATTCGTTATTTAATAATTAATTGTCAAAGCCATCTTTTCAAGATTTTTACAATATTGATCTTTCTACAAACGTAGAATAGCAGGAGGAATAAATAATTTTAAGGATTTTTGCTTTCTCACGCCAAAGAAGTATAACTTCTTGCGTGCATACATAAGTACACACACACTTTTTTTATGATTTACTTACATTTTACACTTTAACGTAAGTTGAGTCTAGGGTTTGGTTTTTGTAGATTGTTTCTCTTGGCATAGACAATATTTTAAATTATTTGTGTAATCATTTGGATAGATATAGATAAATGTAAATATTTATTTAACAGTGTGGTATTCTGTTTCTGGCACTTCTTTTTAAAACCCAACCTTTCGTGCGGTTATCAATGGTAAATTATATACTTAACTGACATTTAGGTTCAAGGTTTTTTTGTTAATAATATGTTTTCTTTCTAAGTGGCCATTATAAATTGACCGGAAGTGTCATTCGGTTTTACTTTCCTGTTGTTCTTATACTTTGTGATGAATTCTTACTTTTTTAAATATGTCTTCTTGAATCTTCACTATTAGATAACTGAAATTCGTTTGAGCGTTATGTGAAGAGGTTAAGCTTAATTAACTTAATGTACAATATAGCGGTAGTCGGCTTCTCCGCAACGTGGCATTGCTTATTGCGTAGAAGCGGTCAGTTTAATTTGCCGTTATTAACGGTGTAACAAAAGTTATCTTCAACCAAATTCACATTGGGCAGTGACGTGCACCGCAGCTTACGGTCGACGACGTTACGGTGTGCGGAATACCCGCTTATTATATTGAACATGACAGGGAAGGAACGTACGCTCGTTCTGCAGTCAACGCGCGAGTTGAATGCAGAGTTCATAGCGATAGTGCTGTGATCATAATTGATGACCATGATGAGTAGGCTTTAAGTTTAACATTTTACATAAGGTAAAAATATTGAAAAAAAAATAAAACGAGACTGCAACTTCAGAATTAACGCAATAAAACGGTAAGCTTACGATAACTGACAACTACGGCACAGCACTACACTGTAGGCGCGCCAGGCGAGGTGTGCGAACAGCGGGGGGAGGTGCTCCCGCTCTTTACCTCAGGCCCCGAAAATCAGTGCAGGCAACGCATCGTTGCGCTTTACGATCGCGAGATTAAAACTAAAATGCTAATATTACTGATATATTATCCTTACCCATTACCTTTTTTTTATTTTGACACACCTTTTACCTTACCTTACATATCGTAGGTTAGGTTAGATCATAGTTTCTCAACCTTATTTTGCTCACCGCCCACTTTGAGAATATGATTTTTTCTAGAGTATTTTCGTGTATTTTTGTGCCTTTTTAGACTATAAGTATTTTTAAATCTAACCACTACCCATCTGCGCCATCTCAATGCCCCCTAATTTTCTCTGGGTCTTCTACTCCCCCGAAAGTCTCAAACGCCCACAAGAGGGCGTTATCGCCCACGTTGAGAACCTATGGGTTGGATGGATAGTTGCGGAAAACGGTTTGAACTAAGTTTTGAAAGGTTTCAGTTTATATGCATATTAAATTTTTTTTAATTTCCTGTACCAATATAATAACTAGCACATTATCACACAAACTGTTTAGCCGCACACTATGGGTGTAAACAATATATTATATTTAATACATTAAACACACCATGACCGTGACTCCGTAACAAACATTACTATTCGCCATGTTTGAAACCGGGTTGGAACCCGGGTCCCCTGGCTTATTATGTTCACTAACTACAGGACCATATGGGTCATCAGTATGTAAATGTTTATTGATTTATGGTTAGGGTGCGTAGGGTTATCAGTTTTACAGATAGATACCGCCACACAGCCGCCACCGTCACGCTAATATGTAATTATGTGATTTTTTGCCATGTTTTCTGTTTGTCTGTTTGCAGAATCCAGCCGACGAGCCCGTACGGATCAAGATACCTCTATAACATAGTTTATATCTGTTAATTATAAGCGAAACGTTCGTACAGCCAAAATTCACTTCCAATAGATTTCACTCGCCACATATCACTTATGTGGGTAGTTTAAAATATCGCTAACAGAATTGTGTAGCAATATGAATACAAACATTATGACCACAGTATATAATGTTGAAGTTTGAAAATCTTTTATCGTGTATTAAATGTGCTTTTTTAGTATTACTACACACTTTGTCGCAAAACAATGATAATTTCACGGCCGTGTGGACTATTTAACTAAACTCTTATTATATTGTTCCCATTATTGTAAAACTGTGAATGTTATTTCTCCGATATTGATCAATGACAGTTTGTCCAGGTTAGAATATAGCCACACAGCCTAAAACGTAACAGTGAGCCGACGGAGCTAAGAGAGAGACAGTGAACAAATGATGGTTAACGAAAGAGAAAGCGATACTTCGCCGCAGCGAGGAATCGAGGTAACTCACTGTATTGAGTGAACATCGAGACGCTACAATGGTATTGAGAGGGTTTTAATGTATCCAGAAATTTTGGGAAAAAAAATTGTCGCAGATTTGTTGATAAAATTAGAATATGCCTCGCCATATCGTTTTAGCGTATCCGCAGTTTAAAAACACCGATTGTGATTTGTTTGAATTTTAGACTTTAACTATATTTCATTGCATTTGTGCGGAATTTTTATTTCATGTGTGTTATATAAACTATGTATAGTCAGACGTTGATATATCACCATCCAAAGTAAATTGTGTCTAGATATAAGTCTAGGTTTCTATTCTGGTTCGTACACTCTCTTCGCGGCTCATTAGGTTACTAACAAAATCGAGCGTAGATGATAGTTTTTTTATGTATATTTAATTTAAGCTTTTCAAACGATTTATTTAGGTGTGTATTTGAACGTGGGAAGGTAATGTGTCACATTCCTCATGGTATTACGACGGCTTCGCGACTCGCGGACGAGGGGAACCCCTCTGCACTTCCCCCCACTAAATTGTACTAATATTAAGACATAAAGTGTATGTTTAATTGATATTGTGTTCATTTTATTTATAATCACATTTTCTCCACAGACCCGGAGGTAAGTGACCCCTGCACACAATGATTTCTTCACGTGCCATTTTGATTTTATGATTTTCTCACATTGATTGAAAATGCCATTGATTTCTCCCGATTTTGAATATGAAACTATTGAATATACTTTAAACTTGATTCGAAAGATGCTAGCACACTGTGGCTGTCTTTGATTTCTTGCGAGTACCCACATTTTAGTATTCAATCGCTGTTCTGTTTAAAACTCTTGTCTAAGAAAAATAAATAAATAAATTATTTTATTTTAATCTCTCGATAAGCTTCCCGTGTGCTATCATCACCTTATATTTTGTGTTTCTGACTCCACGTGTGAATGTACAAATGGTAATTTTCTTAAATTTTTGTGTATCAATAATCACAAATTCTATTGAACTGTCCTCAGGCCTACAAGGATAACCTGTGATTCTAGAATTATGAAGTACCGAAATGGAATATTCTTACAGATATTGCGCGAGTTGAATGCAGAGATCAGGAATGCGATACTGATGTGACCTAATTATTATTGATGACTATAAACATGAGTGTGTCGATAAATTTAAACAGCCCTTTAAGTTTACCATGGCACGAGACTCAACGTGAGTCTTGAGTCGCAAAGTAACGCCTACTTCAATAAATTTTACACAAGGTTGAATGATAAAAAATATATTTTATTAATTCTTTCATCATTTTAACCTGATAATTAAATATCAAATTTTTGTTCTGTCTTTCTTTAATACACATAATATCTAAAACATGTTTCACCATTTCTCGTCCTTTGCGATGAATAAAAACGTTTTTTGTTTTGGAACGGAACCTGTCATTATTATACCAAAAAAAAAAAAATACACGGACTCGCAACTTCAGTATTAACGCGATAACACGGTTAGCGTTCGATAACTCACAAGCACAGCACTACGGAGAAGCTCGCAGAAGAGTGGGCTATCTTTACCTCAGACCCCACTGCATTCAACTCGCGCGCTATGCTCAATGTTCAAAAAAATCATCACATTAACTTAATTAAACAGCACGTTATTTTGTTCTATAAGTAATGGAAAGTCTTTTTGAAGTTCATGAGATTTCCATGTGAATTATACATATATTAGCAATGTACCACCTAAACAATCATGTGAAACAAAGTGTCATTTCCAAGTCCTTGTGGGTCTGCACCAAATATGAAATAATTCTGTGATCGCGTGTCTGACTGTACCAATGTCTGTTGAAGGTGATCCCCTTTTAACTCATACATAAAAATGGCTTCTGTATGGAGAATCGAATGAAGCAAATTAATTTGGTGAAGCTGGATATCATGTGATTAAACGTAAGTATAAACTCTTGGTGAGTATAGAAGGAAAACTGTGATGATTTTGCTCTGTGTTTGTAAGGGTTGCCATATGTAGTACATTTTTTTAAATATAAATCCGAAATATTACAATTAATGATATTTATTTTGTACTTTATTTTTTTAAATTGAGAACCTACCAAATCATAATATGGCAACCGCTGCAATAGATTTCTGTTGATTTGACTCTATTATTGCGACCGAACAAGCATCCATGGTAATGGTCACATTAAAAAATGATTTTGATGATCGTAAAGAAATATTATTTTATATTTATTTTAAAATTACCAAATAAAAGTCTCTCAGTCACCTAATTGAACTCATATGTAGCCAAAAAAGACCATATTATCTAAGAATAATACCACACAATTGCATTTACAAATCCCTTGGAATACCTTCCCATCCCTGGTCCGGCGCTACTCCGCCATAGCCACCTCTCTTCATACACTTTTCATTACACAAATACTATGTGTATCTTTATATTGTTCTTATTATGTCCATAATTTTATGCAGGATTTTTATAATCTGAACAAATGTATTATTTTACTGTCCAGTACGAAATAAAACGGACACGCATGTTTAAGATGTCTATAACTATGCTTACATTGGCCTACCATTTTTTTGATAATCAAAAGTATTCAAATATATGGTTACTTATTATTTATTTTTCGTGTGTATCCTCTCTTACATTTCGGATTTCATATGATGGTAGTAAATACTATTAAATAAACTTATATTATCATTACAAAATATTACATTGATCAACATTACAAATTTTATGGCACTGAATTATCTGTATTCAACGATTTAATACATCTTAATGGTTACCTGCAAGAAATTTAAAAGTAATGTCACCTACTATCATCAATAATTTTGGTAGCGACGATGACTTGCTGCCCCCTTTGTATACATCTTGCCATAAATACTGAAACTAAGAAAAAAAAATTTTTGTATTGCTAATAACATTTATTACTTTTACAGTGTGTTAGTTTAATACGTAAATATAAAACAATTCAAAATATAAAAAGCTTATTCGAAGTGGTCTCCATTGGCTGCAATACAGTCTTATAAGTTGAGGCCAGTTATCAATAGAAGCACGCACTCTTTCCATGGGTAAATTCTTCACTGCCAATCGTACAGATTATTTTAGGGACTACAAATTATCATGGCGTTTAGAGCAAGCCGTACTCGCTAAAACTGACCATAATTGATTAAAATCGGGACTAGGCGACGGCCAGTCTTCAGCTCTGATGAAATCCAAAACGTTCGTTTCCAACCAAAACTGCGTAGACCGAGCTTCATGACCCGGCGCCGAGTCTTGCTGGAAGGACCATTTATTGAACATGGTATTGTTAAGATGCTTCACTACCTTCTCAAGAATGGTATATTGATATTGAACATAAATACGGTCATTTTGTTTGTTAAAATGTTGCTCATTTGTAAACAAAATTTTTTCTGTGACCTATTGCGTACCGCTTCAGTAGTTGTTTCGATTTTACCACCCTATTCATTTTTAACTTATCAATTACGAAATGACCAGTACGTCTCTCATAGGCTGCCAGGCCTAAGTCATCATCATGATCTTCATCTCCCGAATTAAAATCTTTTGCTTTCGGACAAGATTTCTTCGAATTCTTTTCCTTACTGCTTTCACTACCTTATTCGTATGAACACTATGTGGACGGCCAGATCGTTTTCTGTCACAAACAGGAGGTCTGTCTCACTGTAAATATTAATAGCCCTGTACGCAAAGTTTTAAAGATTGCATTTGGCTCGCATACCTACTTTGTGTAAACACAGTGATTCGGTTCTCTTTATAACCCTACTCCATTTTAATATCGCAAAATATTGAACAATGTATTGGCGCCAAAATGAGAAAACTCACCAGTCATATAAAGATGACAGATTGAATTTGTCAAATGTAATATGTTTAGTTTTAATTGTAACAGTATTTATGGCCAGACTAAGTATATGTAAATATTATTCTTGCTTTTATGGTTGGTACCAAATACCAATACAGCTCTATTGAAACAGAACTCCTTCTAGCCTACAAATTTTGAAAATGTATGAACTTAATAATTCTTATATCTCGGCCTATTTGAAATTTCAAAATATCTTAGTATATTTATTACCTTTTATCATTGCAATTTATCTGATGTGATATTTTTGTTTGCCTTATTTGTATTATTATTTTTATATTTGTTTCCATTTTAATCGCTGTCTTAAATATTTTTGCTTTTACAATATGGGTATTACAGGGATTACAGGCGTAGAATAAAACATATAAATGATTTTGTAGTTTTATTCTCTAATCTCTGAATTCATAATTTAACTTACACCTAATACTTACTCAACATAATATTATTAAACTCTGTCCTAGCATTAAGTATAATTAAATAATTTATACTGAGTATTAATGATAGATTAGGTATCTTTTGATAAATAACACGTGCGCGATAACTTGAGACCTGTATCCTCTCGGTGAATGTATGCTGTTGGGGTCCGCAGGTCAATTATTATCGTACTGTGTTGGTAAAAACATTTTATTTTCTTTCTGATCTTCTGCACTGTATAATATATAAAAACCTTAAAAGTTCGGTCGCAACAGACTGAAACCTCATAACAAAGTACAACTGCTATTGCATCATGGCAAAAAAAGTTCTGAAACCATAAAGGCATTTGTTAAAACCGTGATGGTGTGCTTTCTGTTGAACTGCTTGAGTAAGATCTTGTATCGCTGGCAGAGTGCATGAGCCGTGTAAGTGTCGACAGCTGGGCAGTAGCCCAGGGCTCTAGAGGACTCCCGGCTTCAGTTACTGGCGATATTCTAGAAAATTAATAATGATGAGAAAAAATTAATAAAATTAACATTTGAACCTTTGATCATTTATACGTCTGGATATAATGTGACAGCTGTGAAAACTTCTAAAAAAAAATTAACAGATAATCTCATTTTGAGCAATACACGCACACTAACACAAAGTGGCTTATAAATCGCGAGTGTAAGACCTAGCTAGTAATGCACACTAAAGCAATAAACCTGACCTGTTTTCATCGGTTGTCTAGCAGCAAGAGGCTGTGTCTAGATTGGAACTTCTGGAACCTGGTCTAACATGTCAATACTTAGAACATAATGTTTTTGTTGGTGTAAAAATAAATTTACCTAATACCGATAATATTGTCATAATTATTGATAGAGTGAACCAGATTTTCCTCTGGTTAGTAAGCAAGAATGGGCAACGGTAAAATTATTCATAACATCAGATTTGCTGTGAACCAATCTTCGTATTCTGTATAAATCATTTCAAATAGGCGTTATACGCATGCCCGTCACTCATACTTATGATACCTACCTACTTTATGATTGCCATAGTATGGAGGAAAAAATATATATATTACTATTGCCTAAAGCCAAATAAAATTGTCTCCCTTATTTTACGTCTTTGTAAGAATTACCTATTACCTTGTAAAAGTGAGCTGTTCGTCAAGACCACGCATATTTACCTATTTTGTCGTGGTCTTGCCGTTTTCGGGCGAGTTCGTCGAGTCAGCTTCTTCTGAATAGGAGCGGCGCTCTCTGTCTCTGCCCCGCTACCTGAACCTAATGATTTTTAAAACCATGACTACTACATCTAGTACAGATGACAATTAATACTTTGTAAATAAGGGACGAGACGATCAGGTCGTCCAGCTGATGGTTAATGATACGCCCTGTCCATTACAATGCAGTGCCGCCGAGAATTACTGAAAAACCCAAAAATACTGAACGGCACTACAACTGCGCTCGTTACCTGAACCATAAAATATAAAGTCTCATTTGCCCAGTAATTTCACTAGCTACGGCGCCCTTGTGGTACCCATAATCTAGCCGGCATCCTGTGCAAATGAGCCTTCCACTGGTAGTGTAATGGAATTCCCATCAAAATAATTATGCTCGATAAATGAATTGAAGTAGATCTACCTTCAAATGTGATGCTCGAATACCTATGAATTTAAAGAGTGGCAATGAGTTTCTTACCACTCCTTATTATTGCTCTTTTTTTCCGAAGTGTACCATAATCAAATCAATCTTTGCTATTTATTAGTGTCATTTTGACCAACTGTATTCATTTGAATTTTCTTTCTTATACTCTTGATACCTTGAACAAACAGCGAATGTTCGACGGGAGCGGTTCCAGTTGCGTGCTGAATGCAGAGCGGACGAGCAGCCTTCAATCTATCGTCGCGGTGACCCATCATTGCACTGTTAATATAATGAATAAAATGGTGCTTAAATGGGAAGGCGTATTTTGATTTTTAATGGTAATAAAATACGTCACATTTAATCAGCTAGTCCATATATTTTGAACTAGTTAACATTTAAATAAGAGTATTTGAGCATTGGTACTGAAAAAAAGTTTCTTGTACATCAACAAATAATGCCATCACAAAACTAATTGATTTTGTACGATTAAGACCAAATAAAAATATAAAGGGATGAAACCTAAATAGGATTCTTTGAATATGCATGTTGGAACAGTTCACCCCCAGAGTAGACTCCCACAGTATGCATTCTCAACTCTTTCCACCGAAGGGTGAACACGAAAGGTAATGGAAAGGTTAACTGCTATAAGTAGGTAATGGTTTGTCCAAATAATTTTACATTATACTTTTAAGTAACTTCAAAATAATGAGTAATTTCTCAGTTCATAGAAACCATTTTCAAAATAAATCACCGCAGTAAAAAAAACAAACACCAAGAGCACTATTAAGAACTAACCGCAAGTATAAATAAAGTGTTATGTCAAAGTCAAAAACTATGATAGAAGTTACATTGACAGATGATATCGATTTGTGATTTTACCATAGGCCACATCGAATTGATAACCATAATAAAATACATAATATACCTTTTCTTAGTTTCTGACCGTGACCTTGTTCCTTTACGTAGCCCGCTTTATTGTGCAGAGTTTAATTATATAAGTACACTCGTCATTGGCGATATCTAAAGGATGCGCGATCAAGCCAAACAATAATAGTAAATACCTTAGCTAATTCTTTACGTGACTAAAATCTACTAGTAGGTACCTATATCGTTCATGTGGCTTAGTTGTATTAGACATATTTCTATAATGACAAAATCGATTAATGCAATGTATTAAACGATAGATAGATAGAAGTATTAATCGGTTCTCTTCCAAACCATTTTATAACTTTTAAATAATATGTTTAGACTACTAGCTTCGACTATTCATATTACTAATATGATTTTACTCGTAATACATCGTTCAATAATATATTGATAAAAATACAAGTCAGTAAGTACCAATTTTGTTGTTTTCCTTTAGATTAATTAAAAAAACTAGATAAAACTGCTGAGGCGAAAAATACAGTTTTGTATAGGTAGACAAGGAATTTTTCCTTGTCACCATTTGGTGTTTTCCATAAATTTTTGTCTTAACGATTCTTTAGGACCTAGATTATAAATAGCGTGAATAGCCCTCTTCTGCAGCACAATGATAGTAGCTGTTAATATCGGTATCACTGCCCCATAACAATATACGATAGGAAATAATATGAAAAAAGAGAAAATAACTAAACTAGCTTCTATACTTACGAATTATTTCCGGAACTTATCGGCTCTTCCCAGGGTACGTCACTTTCGATGGCGCTGCTCTCTGATGCAAGTAAGTACATTGATCTGTTAAAACATAACATTATAATTGATGATCCGATTATTACACTCTTATTCATACGCAATTTTTGGTTGACATTCAGTGACCTAGGAAATTCCCTACCAGGGCTGCCTGTCTTATTTAAAAATGGAAATATTTTACTAAATCACGGTGTGTCTGTTGGATGTGTATTCCAGAAGGTACTTCCATGCGTAATCCATATTCACCGGAAAGATGCCTCTTTTATGCATAGTAGATTCTATGAGTTCCTAAGTTAAAACGATAGTAATAGTCTGCGGTCACCTCGCAGGCACGTAGAGATGCGGCGGCGGCACGTTGCGGCGGGACGCTGAACGCGCGCGTCGCGATCGACACGCTCGGCCGAGTACCGCACTGTCTGAAAATTATTACAAGCTTAGAACGTGAGTAGGCCCAAGCGAAATGAAGCATTTTCAATGTGGTATTTAAAGGCCACATGCGTTTCCCGCGGCGTCAGTGTCACACTGTCAAGTTCCATGATAATCAGCGCGCGTTCAAAAATTACTTACTGTGCTGTGTGAAAGGGTGTCACATATTAAAAATTACGGAAAATGACATTTCACACCTAAGTACTATTTCACAACTTTTAATTTAAGGTATTACATTTGTCAAAACATCAAAATATTTTGAAAAAACAACACAGACGTCATTAAAAAAATATGCTGCCAGCTATGAAAGGTACTATTTATCCCGAGTTCCTCCGTTGCGATATTTTATTGTGTTTATTCGTGTTGGCGAATGTAAGTACGTGACGCTCACGCACACATTAATTATAATGGTACTTCTATATTGACAGGAACTATGAATGAAACTATCGTTCTAAGCGTTAATATTCTATAATTACAAGCTTTTTCACTTTAATGTTGGGATTTTATTAATTCCTATTAACCCAAAACGTTTTTCTACTGTCAGGCCTATGCAAAGAACTTCCTTCGGCGGTTTCACACGTCCATATAAATTGCGTGCGTACAAAGCATAAGTGTCAGAAGTAAAACTCCTAAAAAGATACAGTTGCAATCAGTTAAGATGTTCTTACTAGCGTTGTATCGTGTGCAGGCTTAGCGCGCGGCTGCGAATAAGTAGATCATCTCCCCTACTAGCGTGTAATTGAATGAATTAAAAACTTACCGGAGATAGGCTCGCTATCGCTGTTGTCCTGTCTGTCTCTCCTCCAAGAATCGGGAGGTGGCTGGTCTGCAGCTACCCCGAACAGACCTGACATTGCCCCGGCGACCACCGACCTCGCTGACTTCACTGCTGTCTATTAATAATATTAAAAGCTTTAATTCACTCCAAATACACAATACCTACATTACAAATATAGACTTCCGTCCGAAAAACTGCATAGCAGTTTGTTGGCAGAGATACAGCTAGAATGTTCATTTTGTATTCACTTTTGCGTTCATTTCTGTATGCACATACTATTTAACAGTTTTTGTATACAAAACTAGCTCGTTCCACAAAATCGTGATAATTAATATAATAAGTTTCAAATCATGGTAAGTATATTAATATACCTACTCCGTCTGTTATTCTCTTGTGACAGCTGGGTGACGTGATTGTCCTAAGAATACGTTATCAGTTGCGATGTGGTTCTCAAATTATTTTTGAGTGTGTGATTACACTTTAGATGCGACCGACACGACAATGGCGAGCTGTCAGTATGACACTTGTCAATGCGATGTCTTGCCACTGTATTTGATTATCCGAGCAAAATGTGTTTTTTATCTTGATAAAACACATTAATCACACGAGTTACTAAAATTAGTAATTTATTTTATTTTTATTAACTCAATGAGAAGGTTCCTAAATTTACTGAAAAAAAATCAATTAATAATTATTGACAGTAGAACGTAATATGGTTGAAATGGTTAAACGATACGTAGGTCATTTAAAGAGTTTCTGGCCATTATTTAAAAACAGTTACGGAATTCAAAAATTTCCATTTTTGAACATTTTTTACACTAAGGGAATTAAAGAAGTATAGAAAACAATGACAAATAGTTTCAAGGAACCTAACCTAAATAAAATAAATATAGAGGGAAAGGGACAGATTCGTGTACTAATTTTTTAATCTTCCATACTTACTGTGATGTGAATGTGGAAAGAATTCAAGACTAAATGGTTTAAAAAATATAATGAGGAGAATATAATAAGGTAAGGCTTACTTTACATTGCCGCGGAACGGAAGTGTCTAGTATCGAGCACTTTCGTGTTCGCCTTGAGGGACACTTAAATTGATCTAGACTGTGGGTGCTTAGAATTGTACCGGAAGACGTAATGCTGGCAGGCACCCCACAAGATGGACCGACAATCTGGTAAGATCGCCGGAGTAGGTTGGATGAGGGCAGCGCAGGACCGATCGTCATAACGATGTTTGGGGAGGCCTTTGACCAGGAGTGGACGTTTTAAGGCTGAAATGGATGGAAAATTGATTAGGTTCGGAGCAGTCGATGTCCCAAACCCGCCCAGCGTGGACATAAGAATAAGACAGTCCAAACCTTAATTATGCGTGACTTACCGACACAGAAATATCAATCTCTGGGATGCCGCTCAGCTCCGAAGCCTTTTCAGCCAAAGTTTTCAGCTCGGGACTTTCTGGGGCAATCACTTCCGACTTTGTCACCAACTCCTTCATGTAGTCTCTGAATACTTGTTCTTTCTGATCTGGATAAATATATCTAGTATATGATTATGATTTTCTTTTCAAGCTCAATTAAATAGCATGCTATTTTCGCCTATTCGTCAGCTGTAATTTCAACAGTGTATGTAAGTTGCCGCTAAAACAATAACACAAAAATACCAAATTGAAAATAGGAGGTGAGATCGAGTATTTTTTTGGGGCGGATCAAAACTAATTCCAACAAGTTATTGAACATAAACTTACTGTATAAAAAGAGTAATATTTATATGAAAGGAGTATACTGAATTTAAATTCAAAAAACAAGTGTAAGTGCATTAAAAATTGGAAATGTACCAAAGGTTATAGTTAAAGGTTAGGATGTTAAGCTGAAAATTTGAACACTGAGTATTATATTATAACGACAGGTAAAATAGTAAAATCAGAAGTAGCTCAGAAAATTTTACAAAAATAATCACAGAGAGTAAGCACCCAAAGAATAGAAAAAGGGGCAGAGGGGGCTAGTATTTTTGCTTGCCTAGATGGGATTTACCCAAAAATTGCTGGAGGGTGGAATTGGATCGCGTAAACTAGAGAGAATAAGAGAAGGCCTAAGTCAAAAGACAGCCTGTCATAACTGATAGCAATTATTTATAAATAATGGATGATTTAAGCTCTAGAATTATTTAGGAATATATTATGTTAGTAATTTGTAAAAAGGTCCGAGAAAGTAAAGGCTTTTAATTATTTATTCAACTTGTTTCCTCCACCACTGGAAGAAGTCTTGAGAAACGATAGACAGGCTCAATAGTAATCCTTCAAGAGTTCCTTTTGTTTTCAAGGTATGCAACAGCTGGAAGTCTGAAAACTTATTTACTGAGATCAATTCGGATAATCATTGCTGAAAACATATTATTAATTGTGTCTTTACCTGTTCCTGGAATTTGCTGGGTGGGGACCAAACTAATCTCTATATTTCCCTTCAAAATTACAGCTTCTTTTGGAGAACTGTTTGGCGTTTGTTTTATGTTCAATGTGGGCTTGGGTCCTGTTGTTTCCGTTCTTAATTGGTTGGTCTGAGGGTTCGGTTGATAAGTTTGTAACAAGTTCTGGTTGTTTGATGTATTCTTTTGGACTCCGGTGACAAGGATATCAGGCGTTTGTTGCTGTTGTGCATCTAAAAAGTAAATGAATGTAGGTAATATATTAATACGTAAATTCTGACACGTTTCACGTTGACTCATTCAGTTAGATAAGCGCAATAAACTGTTTACCTAGTAGGTTCCTTATATTATGTATCATCCTTCATTTATCAGTCCTTATTTTGGGGTGCTTGCGCTCAAAAACATAGAATTCTTTTATCTTTACAACATTAGATTATAAGGATGATGCGCTCATGATATTGTTGGATAAGGTTGTCACTGAATGTTCTCATACCATAACAGAAAAACACATATTTGTAATAGAACCTTTTTTAAAACAAATGTTCAACACATGTTTAACTTTTTTGAAATTACACAGTTAACGTCTACGTGACCAGCTTCAGCCGTCAGTTTTCAAATGTTTCTTTTGACTGCTCAATTTTGAACGACATCAAGTCACCAAGATGGCAGCCTATCCCTTTTTCAAATTGCTGGCATTATATTACCTGTACTGGTTAGATCTAGATCCTGAGCGAACACCATCGCTGACAGAGCAGAAGAAAGGGCAACACCACCAACTCCAGCGGCGTCTTTTACAACTTCCGGTGGCGGAACTCTGCAACCATAGAAAAAGTTATAAAAAAAACTACAGATGCTTGATATATCCCCACACCAACACCGAATACTAAACAGAAATTTGCTATTTTATTCATTCTTGAAATATATTTCAGATTATACTTAGCTATTATTAACTTCTGAATTTTTAACTACCTTCCATGTTTTAAAACGTTATAACCTACGATTAGGTTCTTTAACTAAGCGCTTCCCATTTTTAAATTAAAAAAAAAAACAAAGTGTGTATGAGATATCGAAATTATTTATTCGTTAAAAAGGCCATGTCTGTATGACAACATTTCGTTGAGGACAATTATTCACAAATATGTGACTCAAGTACAAGTTGTCCCATTACGTGTGTAATGCGGCATCATTACGCTCCACAATCACGCGAGATCCTCGCCTATAATCTCAGCGACATTCTCGGCGAAAGCTTCTTTGGGTATACACTTGCTAGATTCTCAATACAGTTCTCTCGCTCGATGACGATGAACGCAGAAGTAACTGCTGCTTATTTTTCTGGTTTTTAATTAATCAATGGGTAATTCCATCAAGGTGCTAATACGTTTCCACGCATCGTAGATATCTAGTTTATTTATTAATCTTTTAAACTCATATTTCACAAAATTGCTTCTGCTTGAAAATATTCTGGAAATGTCAGTTTCAGTTCGTTCGTCCAAATCCGGCTCCACGCAAAACTGGTATAATCGACGAATCGCTCGCTACCGACGCGACATTGAGAAACATGCGAGTATCGAGTCAATGCTGGGGCCTACTCCTAAAATCGATATTCTGTCGAATCCCACTCTTAGTTACATCGTATTCAATGTCGAAATGATGACTGAACGAACGAAACATTATACGATATTATCGGTTCTAACTCTACTCTTATTTGAAAATGTCATAGACGAATATTCGAATTTGACAAATAAAACGTCACTTTTACGATAATCTCAACGACACCTTCTAGGATGTCGTTGCTCTTATCGTTTTTATGTTGTAGTTGTGCTTTTATTTTGATTGTGGAGTCAATTTCGTCATTTGGTGAAATATATGAAATTCATAAATATACGCAAAATATTTAAACATTAATTACATATTCAACATAATAAGTCGATTTAATGAACGTTTATGCGTAGAAAGTAATGAAAATGGCCGCCTGACAAATGGAATTAGACGGGAAGGGTTGAGTTACTTTTCTTACATTTTATTTATTCACAAGTTTTGTATTATTTATTCAATTTAAAATGGTCATATTATATTTATTACATAATTCTTGAAAATGTACATTTTGTATAAATGATGTAAATTGGTGGGGCAGAGTCTGGCATGGCTTTTGCGTCTAAACTATTTTTGACTTTTGACACTTAACAGCGACATAGCACAGATAATATTTAGTTTTTCAAGGTTTCGACATAATTCATTCATACTAACATCGTAAAAAAAAAACAAAATATTAGTCTATGGTTACGATAAACGATAAGGAAATCGAACATTTGTTAGAGTAGGGTTGTTGCGATATATTCGGAGTATTATCGTATCGTTCCGAAAGTATCGTTGTCGATTTTGCGAGTAGACCTCCAGATTCTCGTCTGTTCTAGTGTTCTTAGCTCTTTTGTCTCGCGCCAAAAAACCAAAAAAAAGAATCTGCGAATATTATGTGAATCGATTCCGAATTCGCGTTTCTCGTGTTTTCCTCACTTTTTTCGCGTGCATGTGGAGCGGGCTTTAGAAAAATTCGAATCTACAGAAAGGAAATGTATAAAACTTAGGCGCTACATATGTATGTTACCTTTATAACTCCGGATCATTTGGATAGCTTATCGCTTACTATCTTGTCGAAATATGTGGATTAGTTATCATTGTAAAATCTCAGTTGCCATAATATGTAATCTTCACCAGTTCTGGCGTAGTATTCCAAATAGGATGTATTCAAACTGGCCCCCCATGTCAAGATTACCAGGAATAAGAGTTCTTACATGAATGGGAGTTGAAGAAGAAAGAAGACAATGACAAGTAGAAGATTGTTTCTCTGTTCACCAAATTGAGGCACAATCGTGGATATATCGTCATAGGTTTCACTACAACATTTATTCCTATCACCTCTGGTGTACCCCAGGTCTCTCATCTCGGACCCTATCTCTTTAATATTTTTATGAATGATGTTAATTGTATTACTAAACCTAACTGACTTTTACGTACCGACGATACAATTTTTTTTAAAGTTATTTGAACTGCCCAAGATTGTGTAAATAATATTAATATTATTAATGAATTTTAGTGGAAACTTTATGATATGTTAACTCAATAAATATGAGTAAGCAATTTAGCCGCAAAGATTTAAAAAAACCATGTAATGTGTAAAACATGTAAGCGTGTGGTGTCGCACCAGAATTGCACCACCCCATGGCGTGGTTGTCGTAAGAGGTGACTATAGAACGGAGGATAGGCAGCAGAGTGAATCCATCCGAGAAAACATCAATCTACTGCGATCGCCAACTCACCAAGCGTGGCGATTATGGTAAGTAATTGTAAGGGCCGCGCTCGTGGTGGCCACGGTAGCAGCCACTTAAGCGACGGGGCAGGGGTGCGAAGAATCCCCGGGTACAGCAAGTCTTTATTATATACACGAAGACCATTCGCCCTGGCAACATATAATGTCAAGACACTACGTCTGATCTGGTCCAGATCGCCGGAATATGCAGCAGGACCGATCGTCGTGGAGATCCTTGGGAGAGGCCTTTGTCCAGCAGTGGAAGTCTTCCGAATGATGATGATGTGTGAATCTAATGTGTGAAAACTTAATAGGCGCATGTAATAATTAGACTAAGTTAAACATATGCATTTTGATGAATGAGCTGTTTATTTTCCTAGGTTTCTTGCAACAAAACTAGGGTGACAGCCAGTGTACAGTGTGTCATATAAATCCAGCTAAACTCACGGGCGCGGTGCTCTGGTCGGAGTGGATATCGACACCCGTCCCCACATCAGTCGCCGTAGGTCCTCGCCGCTCATGCCACGGCGACGCAACTCAGCTATTGTCACTTTGCCCACGCGCTGAAAACCACAATGGATAACTTTGAAGTACTACTATCATGAATAGAGCGAGACTACCCATTAAACCATCCCACTGGTGCATTTGTTATTTTTCATTTGAACACATATGTTGAGAAGATTATTTTATGCCTCTGAACCATGTTGTTTATTAAAAGGCTTAAAGATTTTTTTAAAGTGGCGGGAATATCTGTCACATTTGCGTCCGACATCTTGCCGGAAGCACGCTTTTTTACAATAAAATGCATTTTTAACACACTATTGCTAATTTTAACTTATTGAAAATTATCTTCTACTATTTAGTTTTGTTTCCTATTTAAGCATGTATTAAAAGAATATTCACTTTTGCTATTTTAGTCTTAACCTTTCCGGATCGGCGCGCTCCGCTGCTCGATGTACACCTTAGATCGGCAAGCGGTCGGCGCTCGCGCAGCGTTTTCCCCGTGCGTATTATTTTACGTGTAGTAATAAAATGCTTATAACTATGGTGATTTGAATGACTGTCACTGAAAGCTATTGAAACAAGTTATAAGACCATGTATAAATTATTCATTTTGTACTTTTATTTTCTTTCACACAGACTTTTCTTTCCACAATATGTGTAAAAATATGTATATTTTAGAATAAATGATGATTTTCAATAATAATTACTTGTTTTATTTACTAACTTTTATGTTTTTGTAATAAACATTATATGTTCTTTATAAAATAAAACCAAAATATACATGCCTTAATAGTAATATTTTGATATATTCATGCAGAAACAACCCCACGAAATTGATGATCAAAAGAAATTGCTCGCGTTAGGAGCCGTTCTTCAAAACGATTTTATGAATAGATATTTAGCTTCTAGACTTTTATTTATATACCATTCGGTAGGAAATTTAATCTAGATTTTTTTCTAATAATAGGAGATCAGATTATTTATAAAATCCTATACTGTTTGAAGCAAAAACTAGACTGGGGTAGGAAATTCATTATAAAATCCAAAGATTTTTATCCTGTACATTTTGTCATGATAATCTATGTTTTCTCTTCATTCAGAACATCTATCAAAATGGCAATGAAATGACCTATTCAGCAATATATAAAACATGTACACCATAAAACAAAAACTAATGAGAAACGATAATAATTTCGTACTAACCAATGAATAATCAACTTTTCGGTGTGCGCAAGTATAAGCATACGCCTAGTTCTTTGGTACAAAGACAATACCGCATGTCGGACATGAAAAATCTCTATTATTTTAGATCTTGAAGAAAAAGATCATGGGTGCAGTGGCGGATTTACCAGCAGGCTGGAGCCTAGGGCGGCAAATTTTAAGGGGCGGCAAATTTAGTTCATATTTTTAACCGACTTCAAAAAAGGAGGAGGGTCTCAATTCGTCGGTGTTTTTATGTTTGTTACCTCAATCTTTTCGACTGGGTGAACCGATTTTGATGATTCTTTTTTTATTTGAAAGCTGGTGCTTCTCATGTGGTCCTATTGTAATTTGGTCTGATCTTACAATGGCATCCATGACAAAACCATAAAAGCCTTAAATTTTCTATACGTATGTGGATAATAAATTTACGAATAACTCATTAACGATACTCGGCCGAATCTTTTTTATGCCATTCGGGTATTTATCTCATCTACTATAACAAAGTTATGGTCAACTAATTCGTAGTCGTAGTCGAATATGATGATCAATGGGACTCCTTAACGACTTACAGTGAGGGTGCGATCTGTGGCAGAATTTCTAACTGTCTGTAATCAAACAAGGCGCTTATGTTCATTGCTGCATTGAAAAAATTAGTATATCTACACATGTTTAGACAAATTGTAATTTAGTGTACTCCAAATTCACTATTCCAAAACAACAGATATAATATGCACTAAGTGCAGATAGAGATAAATTACTACCTTCTACTGTCAGTAATCAGCTTCTATAATCTAAAGCTGTCTCAATATACCCGATAAGTCATTCTTATCGCCTTATATTGGGACGCGTGAATTGCAATTTCCATACAAACTTCTATCGCTGGTAAGCTATACGTCGTCCCATTGACAGACAATATATTGGGAGAATATTGGGAACGGCCGTAAAAGTATAAAAATAATTGCGTATTTTTAAGCAATATAATTAAATAATCTAATTCTAGTTACGATTATTGTCATTTTTGGAGTCGGTGTCATCCATGATAGGTTTGTAGCTACATACATAGTTATAGATGAGACGTGCTTGAGTCGTGAGGAGGCGAGAGCGGTTCACGACGGAAGGACACCGATTCCAAAAATTAATTAATCGTAACTAGAATTAGATGAATTAATTAAATTGTATAAAAATACGCAATTATTTTATTTCGATTTACAAATTGAAAAAAAAAAATAATTACTATACACACACAAAATACGAATTTCGAAAATTGGATTTTAAAATATTTAACAAAAATTCAAATATATACATGTGTATACAGTGCTAAATAATAAATATTTTTTAACATCTGTACATAAACAATTGTTAAACGCTTTTTAATTATACAATAATGATCATGAATTTTAGAATAACGCCATAGCGATTCGATATTATGGTTGAAATTTAGTATTTCTTTGTATATTTTCTTAACTGCTATAATTTTTTCTCCGTGTACCTAATAATTATGAGATCTCCTTACACAATTCAATCACATTCTTGATATGATATCGATGGTCTAAGCATGGTTGCTGCATCAAGTTTGCAAATTGTCAAATTAAATTTCGGAATGTTATTTTTTTAAGCGTAAAAAATACTGACTCAAATTGACTAAATACTATTAAATAAAAAACTAAATCATAATCTTATAGAGATAATATAGTCTTTTGGTTTAAATTAATCGATTAACGAATATTTAAACGACAATAAAAAAATGACCTTCACAAAATATGAAGTTAGTCAATTTGCTGATTAGAAAAATGAAAAACTGGAAACGGCGGTAATGGTCGTATGTTGAGTGAGTTGTTACCATCAGTTCTAATGGTAACAATGATGTATCTTAGATTTAGAAATAGACTTAGCTCACGAATGCGTACGCTTTCAAAGCTACCTTTCGTCTGAAAGAATTTCAATAAAACCCATTTCTGGATCATTTAAAAGTCTGTTTTCATTCCTGCGAGAACAGAATCTAGGAAACTTTATCTTTGATATGGCACTTCGTATGGCTTATTCTTCGTATTTTCTTTACACCAGCGACAAATTGTTCAGGTGAAAGAAGCTTCTCCTACTTGAAGAAAATAAAGAACTACCTACGATTGACTTTGAGTCAAGAAAAGCTAACGCTTTAGCTCCGTTACAGCTTACCTTACTTTAAAAGTGGTACATGATTGAGATATTTTTTGCATAAAATAATATTTTTTGATAATTCTTTGGTGTAAAAATAATCAAGGATCTAACACGGTACCATAGTTCTCAATAATACTAACCAAACGGGAAAAGTTTATATTAGTTACGAGGATGATGGAGCACAAATCATAAAGTTGGAATTTTATTGATAGAAAATTGATATCAAAATTTAGAGGCGGCAAATTTTTAATATCCTACAGGCGGCAAATCTGTAAATCCGCCAATGCATGGGTGATGGGATGGTTGTGTAAAGTTTCAAATTAAGGCAACGTTTTAAAAGGGGTCGAAAGAGATTCGGTTACTAACAAACATACCAAGCTGATAAAAGTAAGACAAACTATTTAAATTATTCCATTGTCAAGTTCAAGTTTCAAGCGGTTGAAAATCGCGTTCAAAAAACATTATATTATAATGTATATCCGTAAAATTCTAGTAATATTGTTGTATATTTTATGCTATTTTTATAAAATACCTAGCCTCTAAAATGCGATACGAAATGGGGGAAATGGGTGGGCCGTTGTATTCCGGCAAGGATTTTGTTTTGATTTTTTTTTTTTATAAAAATAAGAGACGAGACGAGCAGGACGTTCTGCTGGTGGTCATTGATACGCCCTGCCCATTACAATGCACTGCCGTTAAGAATTCTTGAAAAACCCAACAATTCTGAGCGGCGTTATAATTGCGCTCGTCACCTTGTGATGTACACACATCATGTACACACACATGTGTGTGTCACATAAGATGTTAAGTCTCATTTGTCCAGTAATTTCACTAGCTACCGCGACAGGTGCACAGATAATTTTCCGATGTAGGTATACCTTCCAATTGGCCAGCGCGCCTTTCCGTTGCTTAGCTCTAGTCTTGGCCTTGCTCTTGATGACCATAACCCCTCGCTGTTCATACCGAGGGTCGTCAGAAGGCCCCAGCCCTATGGAATACTCCTGCAGATACTTGTGTGCGTCTTCCTGAGATACTGAACGCTCAAGTGACACGACAATCTTCGCCCACTGTTGAAGATGTAAAATAGGATTTTATTTGTTCTAGTTGTGCCAAGCGGAATTCAATGGATGACTTTTAAAATTAAACCGGATTAATAAGCTTATACTATATTTTATATATTCGTGGATTTCAGACATTTTTTATGTTACCAGCTCACAATATTATTTAACTATGCTTAAGTATTGTCTCAGCTTTGTATTTTCAAGAATCCTTGCTCTTCACTGCTTTTGTACCGTTAGCGGCGGAATCCTTCGTGGGTTCCATACAATCTTATACGTTAATGTCAAATCATTTCTTAAAATAGGTGTAAACTGTTAACATTTTTATTTTAGACATTTTCACAGGTGTCACAGTCTGTCTATAGTTTAGAGTTTAGACGTATTACGGCCGTTCCCAATACTTTCTACAGATAGAGATAAATTACTACCTTCTACTGTCAGTAATTAGCTGTCAAAAATCTGAAGCTGTCCCAATATACCCGATAAGTCGCGTAAATTGCAATTTCCATACAAACTTCTATCGCTGGTAAGCTATACGTCCTCCCATTAACAGACAGCGTGTACGGATAAGGTGAGTTACCGTCTATTAGTTTATTGGGACAGAATATTCAAAGATAGTTACGATTTTAACTCAAGTAGGCCACAACTGGAGATAGACTGAATATTGGGAACGGCCGTAAATGATCTAAGATTGTAAATTAATCTGTCATTCCATACCTGTTTCACCCATTCCTTCTCCGACTGCTCGATGACATGAGCGTAGGTGTTCCCCATCATGGCAATAAGCATGTTTAGCAGCAGAATAGGAACGAATACCATGAATAAAGCGAACACTGTCTTCGATAGATTGGGGTATGTTGTCTGCCCGAGATCTGTGTACTGTAATATAGGATGTTAGAAGGACTAACGGAGTGTGTGGATTGATGCATTTAGCGTCTTCATCTTGTGTGATCATATATTATGACACTGATTAAATTAAATTTACTTTTTTTGACATGAGACAGAAACCCGCTGAGTTTATCGCATTTATCAAGGGGAGCTGTACTATGAAGCTGTGAATGAACTTCCTTGTGCGGTGTTTCTGGGACGATACGATATGGGTACCTTCAAAAAAAGCGCGTACACCTTCTTTAAAGGCCGGCAACGCTCTTGTGATTCCTCTGGTGTTGCAAGAGAAAGTGGGCGGCGGTGATCACTTAACACTTACGCTCGTTTATCCTCCTTTTCCATAAAAAAAAAGTTTGTTGCGCCTGTTCTTCTTAGGTCTGACACATACTTTTTGGAATGGGTGGTAGTTTATTAGCTAATTAGCTAATTTGAATAAAAATATTTGAATTTGAATGTTTGATTATTTTTGTTGCATCACTTTACATTTATTATTGTAATTTATATGAATTGTAAAACGATGAAGCTGTTATTGTAGGTTTAAAACAGTGGCAATGAGTTTCTTGCAACTTATTATCATTGAAGCTCAACCTTTCCTGAAATGGTTGTAAATGTAAAAAGAAAACTTTTGACATTCATAAGTCTTGTCCTTGACCTCAACTTCTGAGGATGCCTCGAAATCTAAGCGGAATTAACACTAAAGAAAACTTATAACGATGGTTTAAAGTGAAGTAGGCACGGTCTTATCTTAGATACTGAAGGGACGATAGGGCTCAGTTGAAAGAGCGCTCCGACGTGACCCGAGAGTCGAGTCGCGAGTCCGAGTCCCGTATCGTTTATAAATTTTGGTTACAAATTTTATTTACTTAATCCCAGAAATAAGGGATATTAAACCACAAACGTTGTGGGTCAGCACTCAATGTGTAAAAAAATAACAAATTGTGAACACCAAGCTTAGAGCTAATTTAGCCCTCCCAACCACCAACAAACTAAAACAGAATAAAAAAAAAATACCTTAGATAATTTATACGTCTAGATAGAGCCTTTTATTGCTGTTAGGCAATGCACAACATGCCAGGTTTATTACTTTAGTGTGTACGACAGCTTCGTGTTACAATATGTGATGCGTCAGTCACGTTGCTCTAGTGTGCGTGCGTTGCTGAAAATACAGGCTAACAGTTCGCCGTTATTATTTTCGACGTGTTCATTGCTGTCAAAGTCTATCTAGACATATAAATTATCTAAGCAAAATACGTTGGCAAGGTTTTAAGCCGTCTAACCTTAAGGCATTCTTTTGGGTATGCCTGAAGATGCCAAATTCATTTCTGTAAGGTTACAATTTGTGTATAATTAGTTTTAGTAATTAATAATTTGAAATTTACACTATAGTCTCCGAGAGTAATTTGAAACAACGCCATCCACGTGCTGGGGTAACTTGAGAATAAAGTTGACTGCACATTGGGGAATCCTGTAAATAAATCAAAAAGTACACATTTAATGGGTGGGTTTAAGTGTATATTCACGGCTATGGTAAATAGATCTGCTTTATTGGAAGGGTCGCCCAAATTCTACTGCAACACCAGAGGACACAGGAACGTTTCTGGTATTTTAAACAAGTCTAATCGCTTTTCTTTTGAAGTACCGGCCGTTTTCAAAAACCTATCTATCCTAAGTTTAACTTACTAGAGGTAGACAAATTTATCCTTTTACGGTTACTTACATTTTTTTTTTTTTTTTTTTTATGGAATAGGAGGACAAACGAGCGTACGGGTCACCTGTTGTTAAGTGATCACCGCCGCCCATACTCTCTTGCAACACCAGAGGAATCACAGGAGCGTTGCCAGCCTTTAAGGAAGGTGTACGCGTTTTTTTTGAAGGTACCCATGTCGTATCGTCCCGGAAACACCGCACAAGGAAGTTCATTCCACAGCTTTGTAGTACGTGGAAGAAAGCTCCTTGTAAACCGCACTGTGGAGGACCGCCACACATCCAGATGGTGAGGATGATATCCTAACTTGTGGCGTGTCGTGCGAAGGTGGAATTCGGCGGCAGGAATTAGGTAAAACAGCTCTTCGGAACACTCCCCGTGATAAATGCGGTAGAAGACACACAATGAAGCGACGTCTCTACGCAACGCCAAGTGATCCAGCCGTTCACAGAGTACTGGGTCCCCGACAATTCGCGCTGCTCTGCGTTGCACGCGGTCAAATGGATCGAGTTGATACTGGGGTGCGCCAGACTAGAGATGACAGCAATACTCCATGTGTGGCCGGACCTGCGCTTTGTACAGCGCTAGAATGTGGGCCGGCTTGAAGTATTGCCGTGATCTATTAATGACGTCCAGTATCTTTGAAGCCAATTTGGCTTTGCCCTCCAGATGGCCACGGAATTGGCAATCGCTCGAGATTTCGAGACCCAGTATTCCGATACTAGGCGAGGCTTTTAGGGAAGTGTTGTCGAAGAGCGGTGATGCGACAAATGGGGTTTTTTTAGTGGTAAACGCGCAAACTTGAGTCTTCTGGGGGTTAAATTGGACAAGGTTCAATTTACCCCATTCCGCGACCTTCTCAAGAGAGGACTCGATAGAAGACACAAGTTTCTCCCGGCACTGGTCGACGATTTCCCGAGAGAGACGTGCATGGCCCGTATATACGGCATCACCAGTGCTGTCATCTGCATAGCAATGAATGTTGGAGGTGTCCAACATCATTGATATGCAGAAGAAACAGCGTAGGAGATAGCACACAGCCTTGGGGCACTCCAGCATTCACGGGCTTCGGGTTCGAGCAATGTCCGTCGACAACGACCTGTATGCTGCGCCCAGTGAGGAAGCTGGAGGTCCACTTGCACAAGCTCTAGGGAAGCCCAAATGATGGAAGTTTAGAGAGGAGCGCCTTATGCCATACACGATCAAAGGCCTTCGCTATATTCAGGCTAACTGCCAGGCCTTCCCCCATGCTTTCAATAGCCGTAGCCCATCTATGTGTTAGGTATACCAGAAGATCACCTGCCGACCGACCATGACGAAACCCGTATTGTCGGTCGTTGATCAACTGGTGACCCTCTACGTATACCAAGAGCTGACGGCTAATTATGCTCTCCATGATTTTGGAGAGCAGGGAGGTAATAGCAATAGGCCAGTAGTTTGCCGGATCCGAACTGTCTCCTTTTTTTTGGATCGGATGGACAAGGGCTGACTTCCATGAGTCAGGGACTACGCCTTTGGAATAAGAGTGCCGGAATAAATGCGTTAGCACCGGCGTCAACTCAGGGGCACACGTTCTAAGCACGATTGGAGAAATGCCATCCGGCCCGCTCGACTTCCTGACGTCCAACGAAAACAGAGCTCGCCTAACAGTTTTCTGTCTGAACTGTACTTCAGGCATAGAGCTCTGACACCGCGGGATGGTCGGCGGTGTTTTTCCGTTGTCGTCAAGAGTTGAGTTGGAGGCGAAAAGAGCGCACAGGAGATCGGCTTTCTCTTTTGCCGTATGGGCCAGGTTGTCTTTCCTCATGTGCAACGGCGGCATGGACGGCTGGCTGAAGTTACCAAGAGCAGCTTTCGACAACGACCAGAACTTGCGTGTTGCAGTCGGGTAACTGGAAAGCTGCTCGCCGATTTTGACGACGTGTTTTGACTTTGTACGGGCGATTTGCCGCTTAAAAAATCTGGAAGCACGGTTGTATTTCCTCTTTAGAACTATGCAGTTCGGATCCTTTGTGCCCAGCGCCGCAACCCAAGTTCGATACGCCTGTTTTTTGCAGTCAGATGCTGCTTTAACTGACGCATCGAACCAGGGCTGTGATCTGCCATCGATCTGTACTACAGAGCTTGGTATAAAAATATCCATGCCCTGTAGTATCACATCGGCTACTGCAACGGCGTAGGCACTAGGATCATCCGAAGGGAAACAAACCCTGCTCCAAGGGTAGGATGCAAAAAAGGAACGCATCCTATCCCAATCTGCTGACTTGTAGTGCCAAACGCGGCGGGTCGCTGGTGGTCTGCGACGTGGGCGTCGTATAGGCACTACACTCCTGACCAGGAAATGGTCGGACGTTCCGAGAGGGGCGTCGACAAAGACCTGGTAACCATCGGGATGTGTAGTCAGCAGAAGATCTAATAAGGACGGCATGTGGCTATCCACATCCGGGAGCCGCGTTGGCGACTCAACCAATTGGGACAGATCGTACGCCAATGCAAAATTATGCACAGATCGCCCTGCGTAGTACGTGATCCAAGCCATTCGGCATTGTGCCCATTGAAATCACCCAAGACTACGATTTCAGCGGAGGGGATCTGTGCAAGCACGTCGTCAATTGCCGCTTGAACGCAGCCCATGAGATGATCGGTTTCTGCGTTACCACTATGGGACCTGTAGACACACGCATAGATGCGGACGCGGTCCTCTAAATCTACGCGGAGCCAGAGAGTGGACAGGTCCCTACCCTCAAAATTGCCGAGACGGCGACAGCAAATATCCTCCCTAACGTACACACATACCCCGGCATGAGGCAAAAAATTGTGCTCAATTTTGTACCCGGGGTACGTTAAATATGACGTATCGCTAGGTCGAGATATCTGCGTCTCCGTAAGGAAACACAAGGCCGGCTTCGCCGTCTCAAGGTGGTGGTGGACGGCGTTTAAGTTGGAGTGAATTCCCCTCATATTGTAAAAGTCCACGTTGAGTGTGGAGCGGGGTGCCGTGGTGTTACTGCCTCGTTTGTCCTTGGTCATGCGCGGTACTGTGCCCTCCCCAGAATACGAAGGGCAGCCCGAGCTAGAGTGCTCGGGGAGGGATTCTCCGACTCTGGTAGAGCCGGTACCCTCCTGGGGTACTATCTCTAAGCCGGTACCCTCCTGGGGTACTATCTCTTATTTTTATTTCAATAACCTATCGACTAACGGCCGTTCCCAATATACTATCTACAGATAGAAATAAATTACTACTGTCAGTTATTAGCTGTCAATAATCTGAAGCTGTCCCAATATACCCGATAATTCATTTCTATCGCATTATATTGGGACGCGTGAAATGCAATTTCCATACAAACTTCTATCGCTGGTAAGCTATACGTCGTCCCATTGACAGACAGTGTATACGGATTAGGTGAGCTACCGTCGATTAGTTTATTGGGACAGAAAAGTCAACGGTAGTTACGATTTTTATCTCAAGTTAAGAGATGGACTGAATATTGGGAACGGCCGATAAAGCATTGGACTATAACTATATAACATAAGTATAAATAGATAAGATCTTGTCATTAAACGGTGACAGCAATGTATCCCTAACTAGAGATACGTTATTGAAAACGGCCGTATGTCGTATCGTCCTGAAAATATTGCGTAAAGAATGTCATTTCATATTGTGGTTGTACGTAAATGAAACTACGTAAGTACCTATCTATATAGTAAAAAGAAAATAAAGTAAATAGTCTGGTCAACGTAACAAAAGTATGCGTCTCAATAGTGCTCCTGGCAACCCAAATATTGGCAGCTATTTCGGTCAGCGGATCAGCCTATCTAGCCAACGCTAAAATGCTGCCAGTGTTCTTGGTAAGATTTGTTTTCTTTGTATATATTACAATATCTATACTTTTATCTTAATCTTAATATATTTAAATAACGTGACACGTTGTTTGTCCGCGATGGACTCCTAAACTAATGAGCTGTTTTAAATGGGGATTACTTCATGGATTAGTTTAGTTTAGTTTAGTTTATTTATTTATACTTTAATAAAACGGTGTAAGCCAATTACAATATTAAAGTAAGAATTAATTACAAACTAAACATATTACACAAATAATAGTTAATAAATACTGTAAATAACTAACAATTAATTAACATCCAACTACCGTTAATCCATTTCTCTCACAAAAACGCAAGCACTCTGTTAAAATCGTCTGCCATCCATCCGCAAATAAATCACAAGCAGGGTTGGCTTCGAGAAGAGCGTTGAGAGCAGAGAGAGACCTCGGTATAGGTGAGTTGGTGCGAGCCACAGTACGATGTGTCGGACTCGCACTGTCTGTATGTAATCTGTATCACCTCTGAGAACTCTACACATAACTGTGAGCTGCTGTCGTTTTAGCCTAACCTCGAGGGAGTTGTAGCCTAATGTACCCAGAAGAAATTTTGTGGGATACAAATAGGGGTAGTATCTATGCGTATGTTTGTAAAGGTACCTAAGAAAAGCTTTTTGCACCTTTTCGAGAAGGAGTACATAAGTACTTTCATGCGGATTCCACACACACATAGCTGTTTCTAGCTTGCTGCGCACTAAAGCACCAAATAAAAGCTTTATGACTGGTTCAGATGTGAAATCCCCAGAATTCCTCAAAACAAAACCTAAAATTCTATAGGATTCCTTGGCCAGAGTGGTAATATGATCATGGAAGGTTAACTTTCGATCGAATGTGACACCCAGTTCTTTGATAGTTTCTGGTCGAGATATCGAATCACCACCAATTTTATAATCAAACTCTATTGGGCACCACTTTCGACCGAATGTCATGGCATAGCATTTGGACGTATTAAATGCCATATGGTTCCTCAAGCTCCACTGGAACACAGCTTGCACATCATTTTGGAGTGCCATGCAATCTGAATCAGATTTGATTTCTTTGAAGAGTTTCAGGTCATCAGCATAAAGGAGACACCGAGAATTATCAAGCACATCTGGAAGATCATTTATCATTAAAAGAAACAGAAGAGGCCCCAGTTTCGATCCCTGACTAACCCCAGATCGCGTGTGTTAATGATTGGATTCGAAGAGACCAAGCCGGGCATATTGTTGACGGTCACGCAAGTAGTCTGCGATAAGTCGGAGAAGTCTCGGTGCAAAGCCAATAGTGCTAAGTTTTTGTAACAATATGTCATTATTGACCCTGTCAAATGCTTTCTGGAAGTCAAAGTAGAGCACGTCAACCTGAGAACCACGATCTAGTTTGTCCGAGATAAAATCAACTAGTGACAACAAGTTAGTGTCTACAGATCTTTTCGGTCTAAAACCATGCTGTTCGCCACAAATGTATTTATCACTTGCGCGTATATGTAGTTGTGAATAATGCTTTCAAATACCTTTGCGGGTGAAGACAACACTGCAATAGGACGGTACTCTTCAACTTTCGATTTATCAGAGCTTTTTGGTATTGGGGTAACTCTCGACAACTTCCATTGGGACGGATATTCTCCCGATTCCAAGGCAAGATTGAAAATATGACAAAGAGGCATACAAAAGTTCTTTTTTGCCAGGTTTAGAACTGCAGGAGGAATACAATCCGGTCCTACGGAACTGTTCTGCTTCAACTTGTTGATTCCACCATGACATGATCAGGTGTAATATGAAAGATGTTTACATAATTGCTGTCATACGTCCTATCGAAACCATAAGCTTCATCTGTATCGAGTACAGGTACATCTGGCAAAAAAGTGCTTGAAAAAAAGTTGGCGAAAGCATCTGCAGCAGCAACACCTGAAAAAGTTTGCCCCTCAAAAGTGATATCTCGGATAATATCACTCGTAAACCAAACGGGGTAACGTTTACTATGGCATGCTTTACGTCGTTTCCTAGGCATGCATTGGTCAAAGATATTATAAACGGATTTATAAAAAATTTCAGTTGCATCTCTCACAGTATGGGCCTGCAGAACTGTACGCCAAGAATTTGCCTCGATTAATGCAGAAAAATGCTCATAATCACATCGACCAAAATTCCAGTCCCTGCAAGGATTTATATTAGATGGCTCAAGAAAATCTGAACGGCGACATGTATCGAGCCTGACTTCAATCTCTAATGGTGGATGATACGCGTCGGGCAGAACTATACCTTCAGCCGTTATAACACGCACCTTTCCACACACATCGCTCTCTCGAACCAGAATTACATCAAGCATACCTCTAAACATATTTTTGATAATGTTGTTCTCAGACATATTACAATATGATAAAAAATAACAATAATAATTATTAATATTTACGGATGCACTATTTAAATTGAGATCACCTAATATTAGAACTGGTGCTTTTAACACAGTAATTGTGTGCTCCACCTTACAAAACCACTCCATATAATCACAGTCTCTAGCACTAGGTTTAATGTATACAACACAAACGTAGAACCGATGACCATGCCGGGAAAAGGATGCCCAGAGATCCTCACCATTGTCGGTCTCCAGTTCAAGACATCTGCTCAATATGACAGGGGAACGGGCAGCAAGCGCCACACCACCACATGGCGTGTCTCTATCTGCGTAGAATACTCCAATTTGCACATTCAAGCTCAGAAGTCTCCACAGAGCCATCAAGAAATGTTTCCGTAGCAGCTACAATATCACAATCATTCATTGCTAAATTATTCCGCCACATACGCAATTTTGTTTTCAGACCGCGGACGTTCTGATAGAAGATTTTAACGGTTTTATAATGACTACGCTGAACGAAAGGGCTGTTTCTTGCCTCTAGTAACAGGAACCTTGGTAGCGTCATTGATTGTTGCCTTCTGGTGGGTAACCCAAGCCTTAATTCTGGCGTTTATAGGCCAGGCTTCAGCTGAAAAGCATACCTCATAAGCTGCCACAGGTATACCAATCTTGTAGGACTTATAATCTCCTCTTGGGTTCAATTCCTGTACTGTACATGTACCGGTGGGGCAAAGCTGACGAAGAAACTCTCTTACATCTTCAACACACGACTCCATGTTCCACAAGTGCATGTATTTAAGAGGCTCCACTGCTTTGAGATTTGTACTAGCTGCACCGGCAGTACCGCATAACGAAGCTGGTCGATGACTTTTCCTTACAACTTCTATCCACTGGTCATCATCAGGGTCGTTACAGGAAGCCGCTGGAATATTCGAGTCATGTACTGCTGGTTGCGATACTTTTGTATTAGCCTTATTGGCCGATGAACAATGAGAAGGTTTTGGTGGCAAATGCTGAACTTTGCTGCAAGCATGATAAGATTCCTGTTCTTTTTAAGATTTGCAGAGTGAACAACTGTGGCAGCGCTAGGCTCACATTGCTCAGTAACACTGACAAAATTCTGTCGTGCGAAATTTGTGTTTGCGATACTATTGTCTATTATTCGCGAGGTGTACACATCAAGCTTGTTTCCAAGAGTTCTTAATACAGACACAACCTTGTCAAGGCGATCCTTTAACTCAGTGACTTCTTGCCTTAAATGATAAACTTCGCGAGAAAGTTGATTCGTATCATTAGTTTAGAAGTAGGTGTCATCCGTGCCTTGGGAATCATTTCCGACGGGGTTCTTCTTTCGAATAGTTACATTTGAGCTATCCATGCTGCTAGTAAAGTTGCTCAAATAAATGAAATGAAAAAGAAAATAGAATAAAAAACAAAAAAAAATTCAAGATTCCGTTGGCTCGATCGCCGTACTCCGGGTATCAAAGTGTTACAACTAAACGATTGAGCTAACCGTGACGTGGATGTCGTAATGAAAAATTCATTTTTTTTTGTTTTTATTATTAATTTATTATTATATAACATTATGTATTAATAAATAAATACATAAATTGTATGTGGCTTATGACAAATTACTGTCAGAAAGTATTGTACACAATACTCTTTAGTATCAATAACGAAACGTACAATTTAGAAGTACCCTCGCTATTATTTACTCACTTGCGAACATTAATTATTTTAAAAACTGAGATTAATCCACGATTTTTGCATTGAACTAATTATAACGCACTTTTTTTACTATTATGGCTTCACTTTAGACACAATTCAAACAAAATCTTTGACTCTAGGCACTTAAATCGAATTAAAAATGTTGAGAGCGGTGTACACGGCACGCAAGGCTACCCTATACTGGAGTACAGTTTAGTCCAACTTGAGAGATCGGATAGTTTTTATTTCGATTTGGGACCCATAATTATTTTATTTACAGTATTTGTTTTGTATGGACATATTTTCTATGAGTGAATTTAGTGACGCGGTTTGACAGTTCTGCTGTGCAAGAATTTCACTAGAACAACAGGGAGCATTAATTCTTGATGTTTTGAAATATTATTGGCAAATTCCTATAGAACACTTTTTATTTATTATCTACAAAACATCGTCTGTCGGGTCAGCTAGTATATATATATAATGAAAATGGTCTTTGTTTGAAGCTCAATCACGCCTGAACCACTGATCGTATCGACATGAAACTACCACCATTCGATGCGAAATTTATCCTAGATGGTTAATAGCTACTTAATAGTTATTTTTCGAATTACAACATTCTTTCATACATTTATATGGTTTTAAAATTCGCTAAGCCAAGTGGGCGGGAAGGGCTTATTTCTTTATATAACTGTTTCTTATAATTTCATAATTTTCAGAGAGGTATTAACCTTATCTAGACCGAGGTTAGTACAATTCGATCATGAACATCTTGCACAGGTTTCCTTATCATTAAAAAGCTATATCGACAGAACACTTCATAAAAGCATAATCTTACCTTTGTACAGAAAGTAGAAAGACTGAGAGAAGCCAAAGAGAACGATGCAGTAGATGATGCCAAAGGTAAACATATCACCAGTTATCATGCTGTATATCATGGTCACGAATGGACCGGTTAGTTTTACTGCGCTGAAATTAAATGATGCTTAATTATCCCACACAAATACTTACATCTTGGCAAAGAAGTATGGCTTGGCCATTTTCTGAATGTCGCTCAAACTATTTTCGTTATGAAAGTAATTGTTGAATCCCATAATAGTTCCATAGATATATTTTGCCTTATATATTTATTTTATTTTATTTATTAGGTAAACTAACAACTTTAAAAAGTAAAAGGATACATGAAATAGTTACAGAGAGCCTATTGTAGGTTTCCACAATAATTAGTGCTAGAGAAGAAAAATTGAACTGACAACGTGAGCATATACAATTGATCCTTAAAGTTAATGTAACAACTTAAGAATATGTAGGGTTATTAGTAAAGAATTTGTTGGCTAAGGGATTCTTACAGAGTCTACGCTTGAACAGAAGAGATCTAGATTATTATCACTACTTGACAGATTGTTGAAGCTATTGCTTGCTCACCAAGTAAAAATATATCTTTTAAAGTGTGTTGAAGTCTTAGTAAATCATGCCGTTGCCGTAATCTAACAGGGGTATTGAACTGAAGCTAAGCAAAGGTCTCGACTCTGGACAGTCGATTAGCCCTTGGTCTACTTTGAGAAGGAGAGTAATATCGGCTATTTCACGATGGTTCTTTAAAGGCAGGAGATGGTGATTACTGCAAAGATTGAGGTAGTCATCAGAGCGGTATATGACTTTCACACGATAACAAAATTTTAAATGTGATCCCGGCCATACAACTACATATGTATTTAAATGACTGACTGACAAAAACGCCTTGTCCTTAAATTTCAGCGTTCTAGCATCATCTGGACTGAGGCAATTAGGGTTCCATGAAGCGACGAAGCGGTTCCAGAAAAGGGAAACCTTGTTTCCTTTGACTCGTCAGGGAGTGCATATACTTGTTCATTATCAAGTGCGCCTTCTACTGCGACCAAGTAGTATTCATGCACAATTTGGTTTGTACGGCGCCGAATACAGTTTCAATTTTACTAAGCTACCTACATAAGGCTTATGTTTTAAAGATGACGAGTGCAACCGTTGCACCTAAAAATTTTCGGATAGCTGATCGGCTTATCATAAAAAAACTCTATTGTGTCACATGGTTTACGTTCAGGAACTTTTGGAACCTTCAGAAATAATATCGACACATTAATAAACACACATAGTAAGCGTCGGTGTCATTAAAGGTTTTTTATTTTTATTTTTTGTTATTATTGTTGTTTATTGTATTTGTGGCCATATATGATTTTTTAAGTGAGAAAAAATTGTGTAACTAGTATCCCCCGTAACCGCACACACACTAGCATAACGGTGCTTCACTTGCTAATATCACGGCGCGGAGTCATTCTTTTTTTACTCGTCCGTGAGTATGGCCATGATCAGCAGCACTCATTCCCAAGAAATATCTCTAACATCGCCCTAAAAACATTATTTGTATTAATGATATCTATAATTGAATGTGGCAAGTCATTTACGATTTTCGGCAATATATAGTTCCATCTTCTTTTACCGTACGGTAGAACTGCTCTACTGTGCCCCGATTTTATATTCGCCCAACCGTACCAATGTGTTTTCGGTACGTTTGTTCGGCATTCATAAAAGTCTAAAAATATAAAGTATAAAAGTGTGATTCATACCATCAAGCAAGAGAGAGATAACATACCATCAGGTGACCCGAAGCTTATAAAGAATTCAATTTAAGAGAATAAGTTTGCTATGGTAGTTTGTCATCCTATACATTAAAAAAGAGCTCGATATTATAACTGTGATCCTCAACAAATCATAGTTTTTAAAGAGTATTCTTATTAACATTTACCCGGCAAAGAACATCAGTAGAAACCATGATCCTGGAAGGAGAAACAGTAATATAGCTTCTTCGAGCATGGTCTGTTTGCTCAACCTGGCCGGAATACACAGCAAAAGGAGCAGATTCGACGCCAGAAATATAAATTTTGCTGGCTCGTGAATCTGGAACATATTAATTCAAGTGTTGTATTTCCATAGAGGTATACTCACAAACATGAATAAAAATCTAAATAAAGTATGGAGAACTCTGCACGTGATACTGTCTTCTCTACCTTTTAGTCTGTACAAAATATACCTGTCAGTATATTTTGTATTTTTGTTGTATTCATTAAACCTTTTGAAGCCATGTGAATGATTTTGTAAACCACAATTGAAATATATATCTGGACCCACCTTTTAGCCAAAACTATCTGTATATTCCTCCACATCTTTTCAAGATATTCCATCAATAACTTCTTCTATGTATCACACAGAAGAATGAACCTAGGTTTAAATTCGCCTCTCAATATAATGAAACGATCGTGTATCAAATTGCAAGCTATCGATATCTTCCGATATAATAAAGGGTTCCAGAAACCACCACTCTAGTGAGAAACGCCCGAGAGGAAGACCGCAGATGCGTTGGCACGACGAAACCAAAAGACTGGCGGGAAAAAAGTGAAACTGCTCAAGACCGGAAAAGATGGCATAAGATGAAGGAGGCGTACACCCTAGAGGTTGAGAACGGCTAAAGAAGAAGAAGAAGAATAAAGGGTTCCAGTTTATAAGTGACAAAAAAAAAAAATAGATACTAAACTAGCTTAAGGTTTTTTAGTTTTACTTTCAATATTTTTGTTTTGTGAATGCCGCATACACTTTTAATAGATGTGTTATACTTCGAACTGTAGTTAAAGTTTTGAATAGTTATTTAATGTCTAGTAACATAATGATGTATCATAATGAATAAATATATAAATAAAACTTACCAATTGCTTAATATAAGCAACCAGGCCCTGATTCTTTAGCTCATCTCCCTGCTGAAGCACAATGTAGCACAAAGTGCTCAGTATTGTCCCCAGTTCGCACGCCAGTCTGGTGCCACTTCTAGCGTCGGTCACTTGGAGCCCCCAATCAGGGTTTGCGTCCGCTTCGGCACTGCTGTGTCTTAGATACACTGACACAGACAACAGTAGGAGATGCAGCATCAGTATCATTAGACGTTTTAAGAACTTTTTCTGAAATATAAAGGTAGAAGTTAGGTCAGGTTTCGAAAAACATCGTGGGTAGTTTACAGGTGATCCCGGAGGGCGGAAAATAGAAGAAGATGGTGAGATATAGCCAAGCTTAGACTGCATACTTTTTAGTCCATTTTAATAGGTAGGTAAACAATTAAATGTATATCACATATTATATACAATTAGTTTTACTAAAATATATATTTTGGCAGATTGCAAATCAAAATATTTCAGCCAGTTATTTAAATGAAAGAATATATTATTATTTTTAATAAAACTAACAAGGTGTGATATTTTTTTATCATAAAGATAAGGTAATTTTACTTGATTACTAATTGGTAAAATTAGAATAAAACTTGAAAAGTTTGAGTAACTATTTCTGTTGAAACGCGAACCACTTGGTGTTAATTCTAAAATTCAAATGCCTAAAATTAATATTCAATTATGGTTCATCATCATCATCCCAAAGACGTCTGCTGAACATAAGCCAACCGATAAGATTTCCGCAACGACCAATCTCGGGCATCCAGTGGCTCCCCCCCTCCCTTTATCAGGTCATCAGTCCATTTTGTCAGGGAGCAGTCCTGGAGTTTGTCTTCCCACCCATGGTCTCTCTCTAGTCATCATACTGTTGAGAACTTGTTTGCCCGTCAATTATCGGTTCTGCGAGTGGTGTCCCCTGGCCATTGCCACTTCAACGTAATAATTCTTTATGCTATGTCGGTACCATTGTTTCCACTACGAATATCCTTATTACAGACACTTATAATTCAGTTGCGCAGTGAAAACCCGATAACTCTCTCCACAGCTCGATGAGCGGCTCCAAATAGGGTTTTCATAAATATTTTTGTCATCATCACATCAGCCGGAACACGTCCACTGCTGGACAAAGGGCTCCGCCAAAGATCTCCAAGACTATCAGTCTTGCGGTCATCCAACGTTTTTGGCGATCTTGACCAGAGCATCGGTCCATCGTGTAGGGGGTCTACCAACACTTATATCTTACGGCACGTAGTTGCCATAAATATTTATATAGTAAACCATATTTGTGTCAATTCCCGTGAATTTATAAACATACCTACCCTTGCAAACGTTTTCCATTTCTCTTCTAGAAGCCGTTGAATGATACCTCCATCGAGCATGTTTAAATGCTCCTGTTTAGTTCCGTTCAGTATTATGAATAATGCTGAATTCCAATCTGTGAAATACCATTTAGTTGAAAGATAATGCATAAAGAATAGAGAATTTATACGCCTAGATAGGGTCTCTTGCTGTTAAACAATCGATTATAACAGGCCAGGAATATTTGTTTAGTGTGCGTGACAAGCTACGTCTTACACTCGCGATTTGTATGACACTTTGTGTTAGTGTGCGTGCATTGCTCAAAATAGAGGTTAACTGACGATCTCAATCTTTTTCGACGTTTTCACAGCTAAACGTATCGGATCTAAGCAATTAACATTGAACATACTACGCTCGTGGTATCATATTATAATGAGCGTATTCTGCATTCCTCTTTTATACAAAATCTTGAATATTTTTGTGCGAATTTACAATAATGGGAAGGTAAATTTGTTGAAGATTTTAGTATAGTAGATATTTTGTATGTAACGCATTGATTAGTGTAGAAATAGTTCACAATTCTTGATGATTCCGATAGTAAAGTAGAAAAGACATCTCAAGACTTACTCGTTCTTCCATCAGGTAGCAAAGTATCCAGGGCATTCAAAGGATACGCCGAGCATGTTATATTGGAGTACCGCCAGAATTCTCTCGAAGAAAGCTCCAGCATCTCTCGGAAGACAGAGGCTCGACCCAGCTGACAGGCCAGAGTGAGAGGAGTAAACCCAGCCTTGTTCAGACGACCATTACTCGCGGGTAGTTTTGGATGACGCAGAGCGTAGCCAAACATATCCTGTATAGTAAGGAATACTTACATCAATACACAGGGTGTCCCACGGTTATGGCATATGGAGGGGAAGTACCCTAAATATTGTAGTTGTAACATTTTACTGAAAGAAGACTTATTTAAATTTAAAAAATAATTTTAACTGCATTCAGAGATTTTTAAATGTTTTCCTGATTAAACCGGGAATCTTACGCTACTGCGGTCGGAAGTCATGTTTGTCAGATAGGGATACATTCTGGTCCTTCGAGCCGGATCTAAGTACACTGAGACATAGATACATTGAATAAAAATCAAAAGAAGCTAATAAACAATGCCAGTGCAAAATTATCTTAAGATTGTATTCGAAAAAGTTAGAAAAGTTCTAAGAACAACTAAATGAATCAATATCGTTCACGAATGGAAACAATGTTAAGTAATCTATTGATAAAATCATTTTAATTTACAAGTAATGCATACTTACAAACTAGCAAACAATTACACAAACGAATTTGCGAGTTACGGAGTAAGTTCAATCGAGCGCATTCGCGACCTTGAAGGCATCGGCAAACAACTGGTTTTATCGATCAAAATGGCGCGCAGTACAACGGAGTGGAGAAGAGAGACAGCGAAGTGACAGGAGAAGGAAAAGAATAGACAAATAGCGGCGTTAACAGTATAATAAAACAGAATACCCACCAACTTATCACAGACGACGACCATGTGCAGAATCATATTGCCGAATGAGTCCTGTGCGTCAGGATCTGCTCCGGAATCCAGCAGCAGGTTATAGACAGCCTCGTTGGCACAACAAGCTGCCCAAGCCAGCGGATACTCTCCCAGGTACGCTAGGCCTTCGTAGTTTGTTTGACGGACTGGTGGCACCTTCTGCTGATCGCGTGGGAGGAAGAAACTGCCTGGAAAAGTGAAGCGTGATCTCCTAGCTCTAATTATAAGGTAACACCGACCCCTGCCCCATACTCAATTCATAAACTAAAAGAAACTAATATCTCTCCTTATAAAATGTGCTACTTGTCAAAGTCGTCCAAACATACGTCAAGTTGATTAAGAGATAAGATGGAACAAACAGACAACTCAAAAAAAATACAAAGTAGTTATCGTGACATATACATTATGATCCATCCTGCATTTAAGATATGAATCTTTTTCAAATTTAAAAGCATTTTAAACATCAAATGTTTTACCAGTGGGAGGCTCCTTTGCACAGGATGCCGGCTAAATTATAGGTACCACAACGGCGCCTATTTCTTCCGTGAAGCAGTAATGTGTATACATTGTTGTGTTTCGGTCTGAAGGGTGCCGTAGCTAGTGTAATTACTGGGCAAACAAAACTTAACATCTAATGTATCAAGGAGACGAGGGCAATTGTGGTGCCGATCAGAATATTTGGTATTTTCAAGAATTCTGCGTAGCACTACATTGTAATGGGGAGGGCGTATCAATTACCATCAGCTGAACGTCCTGTTCGTCTCGTCCCTATCGTCATATGCATCACGGCAGAAAAAGCCGCCTTTGTTGCACCCATAATCTAGCCAGCATCATGTATAAAAGAGCCTCCCACTGGTAGGAGAATACACTCGGATACGGAGAATACATACGGAGAGAATAAGTCTTATTTAGAAAAAAGTAATTAAAAGTTTTGTTGTTATAAATACCAATTGCTCTTTGACCAACGTCTGCACCAGCTTCCACCAGATCTTGAACCAGCTCGTTATTGCTGTAAGCTATCGCCAGATGAAGCGAGCTGGCACCTAAAAATGAATACTTTAAATTGGGTGAAGTAAGAACTAACATTGCTAAACTATTTGATGAATAAACATAAGCCTGTACATAGGACAGTCTTCTTATACACCTTTTTCATGACGCGTCCCCCTTATAAAGTAAAACTATTTCTAAACGTAGGACTCTTCACTCATTTCACAACGGTATAACAGTACGAGTAGTATTTAGACAATTTTTTTAACATATTTTGCATGTCAATTGACGAAACATATTGGATTATCAATAATATTATGTTAAAATCTTAAGTACAATGTTTCCTGCAAATAAATTTCATTTCAAGCACTCACTATAAAGGCAAAACACTACACTACGGACCAGGACCCCTAAGCCAAAATGTCTGGTTAGGTTTTTACAACACACGTCGATCGCGAGTGTGACGTTACATATTTAAATTAATCAGTATGAAGAAAGGTATGTGTTTTATATTATACCAAATTTAGGCAGTAGTAATTACTTATTATTTGTATAATCTTACCTAAGTATTCTTCTCCCTCTACGACATCGAGTGACAATTTTGGGAAACATTTGACCAACGTTCGAGCTAATCGTGTGTGTATCTAGAAAATAAATATTTTCAAATTATTAAGAGGAAACATAATTGGGCTGGGCACATAGTTCGACAGACAGATGGCCGGTGGGGCAGAAAAGTCCTCGAATGGCGACCACGTACCGGAAGACACAGTTTTGGTAGGCCCCCCACAAGATGGACCGACGATCTGGTCAATATCGCTTGAAGAGGTTGGATGAGGGCAGTGCAGGACCGATCGCCATGGCGATGCCTTTGTCCAGCAATGGACGTCTGAAATGATGATGATTAAGAGGAAACATTTACTGTAGCCGTTTTCAGATTTTTGAATTCTAAAACAACATACCGTTGCGCTGACGCGGGCGAGACAATCATTAGTGCGATATAGACAACTTCTTCTACGTTCTTTCTTTCTTCGTTCTCGACATTTATTTCCTTCTCCAAAAATTAACTAACGAAAACGAAATTTTGGACACTGAATGAAATATTATGTGTTAGACTGTTTTGATTTTTCGTTTTTTGCTGTCGGATTTGTATTACTAGGCCTATGTTTGCAGCCTATAATATGATTATACTCATACAAAACCAAAAATATTAAAAAGCAACCCGAGAGACACAGATATTGATGATACAAATCTTATTAGAAAATAATTTTTATTTAGGGTTATTAGCTAAAGAGATTATGATTATTTTATAGCGATAGAAACGTAGACTGTACAATATTGTATATTTTTATTGAAAAGAGCGCAAAATAAAAAAAAACTGGTAGAGTTTCTTGCGCTGCTTCTTCTCTCTCAGTGCGCCATTTGTTTCCGAAGCGGTAGTAGTATCTTAGAAATATTATCTAGTATATTAGAAATGACATCAAAAAGAATTCTAAAGGAATCAGTTTTGAGAAAATAAATGCCATTTATGCCTTTTAAAGAGAATAAAACGTTTGTATGGAAAAATAGCCACTAATGTGTATTGCCCATTGACGTACAATAAACAAATAGACACACAATCACGCTCAAATATTTGTTTGAAACAAAACTCAGTAAGCTTCTGTAAGGCAGAGTTTTCGTTCAGTTGTGTTTCGACCGCACTTTGAATACATCGCCACGCAATGACAAAGTGTTCAGTGAAGAACTTTCCAAATAACAGCATAGCCAAACTTAAAAAGGACGGAGTGTCGTATTTTAAACTTGACGTTTTTAATCATTTTCCTAAATAATTTCATTTCAATTTTTAAAAAAAAAAATTGTTCTAAACTCGTGTTCGCAATATGCTCGTTTTTATATACGATTTTGGGCAATAAAATTTATTATTAAATAGTCTAAGTGCGGTCAAACCATTCCCAATCTGAGCTATCATAATATCGCTAAATCAAATCAAATTAAATCAAAAATATTTTTATTTCATAGGTAAATCATATTACACTTGAAATATGTAATTTTTTTCATACAGCTCATTCGGAAGGCAGGCTTCCTTATAGAAGAATGAGCAAGATACTCTAAGGTTGCTCTTTTCAAAACAGATTAGGTTTACAAGTTCTTATTTTTAAAGCAATTTACAAATCATATTCAATTACAATATATATATTAAGACGCAACAAAAATACTCAAACGTCAAAAAGTGAAAGGCTATATCGATAAATAATAGTTAATAAAATATAAATAATAGAGAGATTGTGGGCGGCGGTGATCACTTAACAACAGGTGACCCGTACGCTCGTTTGTCCTCCTATTCCATAAAAAAAAAATAGATAAGTCATTAATTATGTTATACTCGTAGTTATCACATTAACAATTCTTTTGAATTTCGTAACACATTTGTTTTGTTCATTTTCTGGGACCCTTTTTAAAAAACAACGCCCAAAAAAAGTCACTAACTCGATTTAACAGAGTAGTAGACATAACAAGTTAATGTTTGTTCTTGGTTCTAACATTATGACTATCACAGTTATATATTTATACAATAAAATATTTTTAATAATTTTTATTTATAAATAATAAACCATCTAGGATAAATTCCGCATCGAATGGTGGTAGTTTCATGTCGATACGATCAGTGGTTTAGGCTTGAAAGAGCCTCAAACAAAGACCATTTTCATTATATATATATATTATAAATATTATATATATATAATAGCTGGTATATATATACCAGCTGACCCAGCAAACGTTGTATTGCCATATAAAGTAATAAATAAAAAAATCCATTGCCATCTTGCAACCCTAACAGGATCTGTGGATGTAACAGAATAATATAAAAATCTCGATAGAAAAATAGGTGTTTATCGTAAACGGGTGAAAATTTGAAGTTGTATGTATTTTTTAAAGTTCATAAAAAATCAATAATTTATCTAAAAATTAAAACAAAATTAGAGGTGGACTACCCTTAACATTTAGGGGGATGAAAAATAGATGTTATCCGATTTGCAGACATAATATGCACACAAAATTTCATGAGAATCGGTCAAGCCGTTTCGGAGGAGTATAACTACAAACACCGCGACACGAGAATTTTATATATTACATACATAATGTAATAATAAATAGATTTCTAAAAACAAACCTTAGTGTCGCATATTATCAGCACATGCAGTAGAGATTCTCCCAACGCTCCGCGGTAACTCATCTGCCAGCAAGCAGTGTGGTCTTCCCATTTGGCCAGAGGGTCGTGTGGAGATAGCGCAGCTTCTATTGGCAACACCACCTGAAATCATATAATAGTCACTGTCGTCGAATCTCCATTAAAAGAATATAGATAATATGACAGCTTATTGGTTCCTTACAAAACCGGTAAATTGCGGCGCAGACTTGCTCAACTAGAGTTCCATACCATCGTTCAAGCTCTAAACACTATATGATTTCGGTAAAACTTTAATTTTCACGGCGGCCATTTTCGAAATTCGCTATCTGTTTTTATTGGAACGAAGTTCCTTACTAGGCTTGGAGGAGATAGGGATTTTGCTGCGCGACCAAACTGAAAATAATGTGAGACTAAAACCGTTAGATAAACATACTTAGTGGAAGTGCTATAGTCGTTTTTGAAATATTTTCATAAACAACATTTTATTAAATGTTTTTCTTGTCTATGAAATGTTTATTTGAAATATTGATACCAGGCCATAAAATCCAAAAAAAAAATTGAAATATTGATAAGTATTTATTTTAAACTTTGTCCGTTGAAGTTTCACTTCTAAGAAACTCTTCCCTACATCATGCGTAAGCATCATAGTAGTCTGTGTCTACATCATTCGAGGTTTTCGTGAGTGACACTTAAAAATATGACATCTGTTTTAAGATCCAAGATGGCGGATGTGACTTTTTCAATAAAAGCATTATGGGTATCATTTTCGAGGTTTTTTGGGAGTGGCGATTCGGAATAAGTATGTCTATTTCAATATTGGTATTATTTTGTTATTTTTAAAATACTAACTAAATTTCCTAAATACTAAATGTCCTGAAATAAAAAACAAATTTAAAAAAAAAAACAAGAAAATATATATAAATTAAGCATTTTTTTTTTGTTAATTCTTTTATATTATCCGAAGGAACTTCGTTTCCACTTGGTGGCCACTGACACCACATTTTTGTTGTTGGCACTTGACACTTGTACGTTGACGCTTAACACTAATAGTACAACGATCTGTCCACGCACTGCGTGCGCAGTTCTGCCGTAACCAAGAAACAAGTCAAAGCCTCAGTTCTAAAGAGTAAAATGTGACAACGGTTCCAAGACATAATAATTTGAGTTGTTACTATATGAAACGAAAATATTCTAGATTTATGAAGAAATATTGTATACATACTGTAACAACTAAAAGCATTCAATTTTCTAATCGTTTCTCTGTGGTACTCATGCTTATCTCAAACATACTTACATTACATACATACATAAATAGAATTTCAGTCTTGTTACACTTTGGAACTGAGGTATCGATGCAATTGGATCGAAATATCAGCTTCAAATAAATAATAGAATATCGCTAGTAACTGTATGATAAAAACTTAATATCATTTAAAAATATAAAAATTGAGGATGGACACTAATTGTCAAAGAGTTTTTTATTTTCGATACCTGTTCTTGATCCCTGAACTTCCACCGCAAATACTCAGCTCTGTTGATAACTCTGCCCCGCCCACCAGCATACATATACCCAGAGAACTCTTCGCGAATCAATTTCTCAGCTGCCATCATCCCACCTTTGGCGTATGTATCTAATAAAATACCACCTAGAAAATACATAACAAGTTGTACCTTCTTTTCTGGTACTGCACAGTACGCACATTTAGTCAGAAACTTCTATAACTTAACGCGTTTAAGAATAATTGGGGTAATTAAAAGCTGTGCGCGCACTGTTTTATCGTGACTAAAGTTTGCTTCAATAGTGAGATAATCTAGAACAGTAATAGTATCAAAATAATTTTCAGTGCGTCACATAATTTCCGTTTAGCTAGTTTATACTAACTATTGTCTCCGAGAAGATACGACACTAGATTCTACCTACTCTTTGCTAATATTTATAGAATTATAGAGAAAATAAAGTATCTTATAGTAAAAACAATTAAGCAATACTTTGTCAGCCTTCACTCGCTAAATATCCAAATATATATAGAAATTGTAACAGTTGGAGAGGGCTTGTTAAAAGCAATTTAATGATTCCCATAAAACACCATATGACAGAGTGAAGCAGCAGCGAGAAAGTAAAAGAATGAAGAATGAATATTATGTCGGTATACGAACAATGGCTAGGGGAGATATTAGGTGTTCTGTGCTCTTTAACATACCAAGGAGAGGCAAATACTCGGTGGTACCTCATACCTAATTCAGACGACGCTGTGGCTACAACTTTTATCAGATATATCTCCATCTCTCCTGAATGGTAATTTGCCTCGAACTTTTAATATGACAGTCGTATACAATGTTATAAGATTTAAAAAAAGATATTTATTTGATTATTCTCCTGACCCAAAGGAAAATAATACGATCAGCAACAAAATAAAAAAATCTGAAGGATTTTAGCATAATGATTGTTATATACCGGTTTGGATTGATTTTTTGAGACGGGCGGTGATGGCCAAGTCGGAAACTACGAGTCTTAGAGAAAAGTCTTGCATGCCTGCATAATTAGTTTTTTTTTTATTTCTTGAATTTTTGATGGAAATCGACCCGAATGATTTTTCAAAAATAAAAACATCCTGTATTATCGAACCAATAGATTCTGTTGCTGATAAGGATCAAACCTTGGGAAGATATGTATTACTAAAAATGAAAGGAAATAGAATCTTTTTACAAATTGCTTTTATTAACTCACTTTTACCTAGTGTAAAAATAATAAAACAAAAACTTGGTATTTCCTTTCATTTTAAGTAATACATTTCTTTGCAAAGATTGATCCTTATCAGCAACAAAGTCCATTGGTCCAATATAGCTGTAATTTTTTTTTGAAAAATCATTCGGTTCGATTTCCGTTTAATGTTCAAGAACTTGTAAAAAACTAAATATGCAGTTATTGTTTTCTTATAAATCGAGGCCATGACTCGTTTCACGACTTTTCTCTAATACCCGTAGTTTCCGACGTGGCCTTCACCGCCCTTCTATAAAAACCATCCTGTATATTATTATATTAAGAAAATATTGATGTGTACACACTACAGGTATTCACGTAAACCTAAGGAGGATAGAGGTAAGAAGAATCATCTAGGTTTATGTTTCCCAATAATAATTATTTAAGTTATATTTACTACATTATTTTGTGCAACGTAAGTTGTTGAAATTTTCAATAATCAACAACTTTAGTCGACAATAATATTAAGTTTTTTAACTCATTTACAGTTGCTACATTCACCATACATCATATCATACCCTGTGCCTATACCAGCGCCAATGTGGAAGCTTTTGAACTGTTATTTATAGCAGCTGGACACTTTTTAAACTTTTCTCCTATATTAAATGATTCTTCTTGCCTCTACCCTCCACACGTAAAGCGTACGGCCATGTTATCTACACGTCAGCCTCACACCGTTTCTTTTCTACACGTTTAATATAATAGTAGTTTTGAACCCAAATCACTGCTTAGGTAATTGTTGGAAATATTTGAGAACACAATTTCCAGATAGGTACCTTTTTTATAATCTGCAAGCTTGTACAAAACTGTGTGGTCTTCACTGCTTGGCTGTGATATAACTCGGTCCAAGACAGAACCCACAGCCTGGACATTAGCTGATGAACACAGTTTACGTATAGCATTGCCCATGCTTCTGGAAATAAAAATATTTTATAGTGAGGCAGTAGTTGTGGCCCTGGGTTTCAACAGCGCGTTATTTGCCGAGATTTGGCTTATTTGAAATAAAAGTACTTATTACGGCTTATATTTAAGAAAAAGTCAAAGGCAAATCATATCCTGGATTTAAGACAAAGCACAGTGCCGTCTAGTGACGCCCGAAAGAACCGAAGCTGTATAAAAGCGTAGGAACTAAGCGTTAAAAAGATAATGAAAAAAAAAGACTTGAGGGACAATTTATACGGTTTATTTATAATTGACAGAAAGGATAAGCGGAACGTATATTCAAATTCTATAGTGAATTCCGTGGGTGCATACGGTAGAAAAAGAGATAGAAGGCTACGGCTGCCAGGTACATGAGTGAAAGCGAGACAGAAGGCCACGCACACTGAGGTGGGTGCACGCAGCAGCTGCCACTTTGTATACGTATATCGTGTAACGGTACTAAATCGTAACGCTAAAATCTTACGCTTAGCACGGATAGAGTGGCCGTGCGGTGAGCGGCCCGATCGATTGTATAAAAGGTTTGCTTCTATATATCTAAGTCGAAAATACAATATGCGGTACACCTAGGGGTAAATGTAAAAATTTTGTTTTTTTAACAGACTTCAAAAAAGGAGGAGGATCTCAATTCCTCGGTATGTTTTTTTTATGTTTGTTACCTCAAAACATTCGACTGGGTGAACCGATTTTGATAATTCTATTTTTATTTGAAAGCTGGTGCTTCCCGTGTGGTCCCATT